>NC_060166.1:6227057-6229688 GCF_021292245.1 Micropterus dolomieu | reverse complement strand
ACAGGTAGTCTTAACGACTGTAACGACTGTCGTCACAGCAACCAGGAACACTAACGAACCAGCGGTATCGATGACCCGGGATAACGACCCCACTGAGGTTAAATAGCTGATTTTCCCTGCCAGTCAGTCAGAACTGAAGTAGTCCTTTGGATGAGGGACGAAACGTCATCCAGTATCTTCAACCAAGTCCAGTTGCCCTTGATTTTAACCTTCATTGGATAGTTACATTACTCGTTATGTTACTGGCTACTTTCCAGTGGGGGGGGGGATTTAAATACACCTAGTAAAAAAATTGGAAAATCAACGTGTGGCGGTCAGCGTTAATTATGGGAAACACTGCTTTCACTACCACCCCCTTCTCCCCCAAACAATGCAGTCTCCCCCGACTTTTAAACTAATAGGCTATCATATTCAACAGCAGCAAGGAGTGTGGTTTTTACAAAGCATATAGCCTAGGCCTAACGTTTGTTAACACCACCGGCTGAAATAAAAAAATAAAGCAAGTAAATCCCGACTTTTGAACAACTGTGCACATGTAGCCTGTTTATAAGAGCAGTAACGCCACTCTCTCCCGACGAGTCCAAGCATCAGTGACAGCAGCTGCCGGAGTTTCTTTCTGTAAGTTTCAAGTCGTTGTGCTGCTTCTGCAGATGCTTCAATAAATCAGATGTATAAATGTTTGCGGTTGAAAGCTTTTACAGAATTTACAATAGACAACAATGTTCTTAGCCTGTGACAAAATATTGGCAGTAGCTACTTACAGCTGTGGACAGAACGCCTCTCTCCATCAGCGGACATGAACAACAAAGTCCGATGCCGCTGAGCCGCCGTACAGTCGTGGATTCACGTCAAGGATGGTGTGTTCAGTAACGAGTAACGCAGTGCTATATGGATTTGTAACTAGTAATAATATTACTGTTTTAGAAAAGTAATTAGTTACACTACTAGTTACTGCAAAAAGTAATATTATTACAGGTTGTCTCGTGTTGGGATGTATGGGTCCATGTGTTTCTCTCAGCTCTTCTAGGAGGGGACTTCCAATTGAAGTTGTCCGTATCACCTGAGGTGATGTTGAATGTCTGGTGATGGTCTCACTGCTTTCACTGTCTGGAGAAAAACTGTTGCTCTAGACTCTTAGGAGACAATAAACCTTCAAAACAAGGTTAAACACACAACAGTGTCTTAAATGTGTCGGCATCCAGGCTTGTCAACGTTAAACCAGTTTAAGGGAAAGAAAATTGTTACTCATTCCTATAAGGACTCTCATGCCTATGTGTGAATGGTCATCAGTTCATTAGTTTCGTAAAGAAAAATTAGTTTCAACAATTTTCAACACACCAGAATTAGAAACCCCATAAAAAGCCTTGGCACCATAATATTAAAATATTCCCCATCCCTCCTTTTGATACATGGTTAAAAACCATTTTAGCAATGCTAGGTGACATCTTTAGGGGAAAGAAATACAGTAGAGAGCATCTGCACTGTGGGTAAAGCAGGGCAGCATCACCTGTATGGTCCTACCATTTGCATACAGCAGTAAAAGGTAGGTGAGAACAGAATGCAAACAGCAGGTTGGTTAGAATATCTTTGTGGGCAGGGTGTTTTGACAGTAGTTTATAAGCTGTGATTAGTTTTAGACGCATTGTACATTAGGCTGCATGGTTGTGCTCTATAAGTGAAAAACAGGTTACAGGTTTATTGTTGATCATGTAATGTTACAGTTTTATTTAGTTAACGTTACACTGGGTTTAAGAGTCTGGGGAGTGTGTTGACTTACAGTACATAGCCTGTTGATAGAGATAGATTGAGAATCTCTAGTAGAGAAGTGCTGACTGAGGGTAAAACTTCTTTAAGCAGCCTAGTCGGGATGGGGTCTAAGAGGCAGGTTGATGGTTTAGATGAAGAAATTATTGAAGTTAGTTGGTAAAGATTGAGGGAAGCAAAGCAGTCTAAACATATATCTGGTGTTATAGCTATATAGTTTCTAAGGTTCCTGAGTTTAGAGATAAGTCGGTGCCAGTTGATGGCAGGTCTTGGTGAATTTTGTTTCTAATAGTTAGAATTTTATCATTAAAGAAGCTCATGAAATCGTAACTACTGAGAGCTATGGGAATACTTGGCTCAATAGAGCTGTGACTCTCTGTCAGCCTGGCTACAGTGCTGAAAAGAAACCTGGTGTTGTTCCTATTTTCCTCTATTAATGACGAGTAGTATGCTGCTCTAGCATTACAGAGGGCCTTCCTATAAGTTTTAAGACTATCTTGCCAAATTAAACGCATATTTTCCAGTTTGGTGGAACGCCAATTCCTCTCAAGTTTCCGCGATATTTGCTTTAATTTGCGAGTTTCAGTATTATACCATGGAGCTAACAGTCTTTGTTTTAGTATTTTCTTTTTTAGAGGGGCTACAGAGTCGAGTGTCATTCGCAGCGAGCCTGCAGCACTATCAACAAGATGATCGATTTGGGAGGGACTGAAATTAGCATAGGAGTCCTCCGTTACTTTGTGATCTGATAATGAATTTAGAGCTGATGGAATCGCATCCTTAAATTTAGCTACAGCACTATCAGACAGACATCTTGTATAGAAATTTTTGCCCAATGGCGTGTAGTTCAGCAATACAAACTCAAAA
>NC_060166.1:6221032-6226957 GCF_021292245.1 Micropterus dolomieu | reverse complement strand
AGAGGGGCTACAGAGTCGAGTGTCATTCGCAGCGAGCCTGCAGCACTATCAACAAGATGATCGATTTGGGAGGGACTGAAATTAGCATAGGAGTCCTCCGTTACTTTGTGATCTGATAATGAATTTAGAGCTGATGGAATCGCATCCTTAAATTTAGCTACAGCACTATCAGACAGACATCTTGTATAGAAATTTTTGCCCAATGGCGTGTAGTTCAGCAATACAAACTCAAAAGTTATCAAACAGTGGTCAGATAAAGAGGGATTCTGTGGGAACACTATTAAATGTTCAATTTCAATACCATACACCAAAACAAGGTCGAGGGTGTGGTTAAAACAGTGAGTCGGTTCATGAACTCTCTGAGAGAAGCCAATGGAATCTAACAGAGAGATAAACGCAGTACTGAAGCTGTCATTCTCAACATCCACATGAATATTAAAATCCCCTACAATAATAACTTTGTCTGTTTTAAGGACTAAAGTTGACACAACTCTGCAAATTCAGATAAGAATTCAGAATACGGACCAGGTGCTCGGTACACTATAATAAAAAGAACTGGTTGCAGTGATTTCCAACTTGGGTGTGAAAGACTAAGAACAAGGCTTTCAAATGAGTTATTATTTAGTTTAGGTTTAGAGCTGATTAGTATGATAGAGTCGAAGATAGCTGCAACTCCACCTCCTGCCTAAATGGTGCGATTTGTAAGAAAACAGCGGAGGGATGTTTTGAAACGTTATTTCTTTTGTCGTGAAAATACCCCCTACCTCCCTCCACACGGTTCGGCACGCAGGTGAACTGTGGATTGATTGCAAAGTTTAGCCATCACATCTGAGAAAAAGTTTTATTGTCACTGCTACTTTTTAAAGTAGTAGCCTAAATACAAACAGAGAAGACAGATGCATGCTGTATTTAAGCGCAGTTTATTTATATATATATATATTGTGTGTGTGTGTATGTATGTATGTATGTATGTATGTATGTATGTATGTATGTGTATGTGTGTGTATGTGTATATATATATATATATATATATATATATAATGTGTGTGTGTGTGTGTGTGTGTATATATACTAATCCTGGGCTTTTTTGATTTTTATTATATACTGTAATAATGAACAAATCTAAGTTTTAGTTGTTATAAGCACTGTTATGATTTTTTTAAAACACATACATCTCAGAACCAACACTAGCAGGATGTTAGGACCTGCCTGCCTTTTTATACCCAAGTGGTCATTGATCAGGGTCATTGATGTATATTTCATAGAGTCAACTTTGAAGCCTTTTTTGAGTTACTATAATAAACACAATAAAAATGTTTGATAGCATGCCACATCTTTTAATCTGGGTCTTTGTACACATTAAATACAAGCAGGCTCTTTTCTTATCAGCTTACCATTGTTACATTACAGCTGTACTGTAATATTTAGTGGTAGTTACCATTTCTTCATGAGCCAAAAACACCATTATATGTCAGTTTTAAGTGGGCATCAGATTAGCAAATATGTGTTTGACCTAATACATAAACAAAACAAAACAAAAGACCACCGACCTGCTCTGACAGAACACACCGTCAGTGCCAATGTGCTTCATATAAATATTATGTGCTGAAGAATGTTGATGTCAACAAATCAGGTGATAAGATACCTTTCACTGCTTTATCAACTTTACACCAGCTTGCACTGATTTCACACACATATGATAGTGTCAAAGGGCAAAATTCAGTTCAGATTTGTAGAACTACATGTTCTGCATTGGATATTTGGCTACTACGAGGTAGAAATTAGTTATAAAGTGGGGAACTCTTGCTTATATCCCTCTACTGGGAACAACTTTCATGGCACAGCCAGGAAATATAATTGGGGACAGAAGAGGGAAACAGGAGACATATTATGAGCAGCTGAATGGACTACACCTTCCATCATGCCTAAGTTAGACCAGTACCTAGAGGAGTTCGAGAAGGTTGCTGGGGGGGGAATACTGACCATTGCAAGACTAGCAAGAACATAAATAGATGGTTATATTGGTGGGGAGATGATAAGCAGGCAAATGTTGTGAATGGTCATATGATTGAGAGATCCAGGATTGACCCTGTCTACAGGATGTTTGTGTTTATGTCAGAGTTCACTGGAAGATGAGTTTGAAGTTTATAGTCAACAACAATCGGAAGAAGCCAGTGAAGCAACTCAGCCAGAAATGCACTCTGCAGCCCTCTAGTGGCCTCTCTTTTAAACACACCTACACACAAATGACCCTTTCACAGCTGAAAATGCAACCAGCTTATGCAGCATAATCACATCAAATGCCATTACAGGCCAATGCTCTTGTTCATAAAGCAAAATAGAAAAATCCACATTTACAGATGACGAGTTACAAAGAAGGGGGGTTACGGAAGGTATGAAAGGAATGTCCTCTGGATTGGAGTGATCTGCAGTGCTTTTCTATCGTGAATAGTGCTGCTGTTGGGATTTAAGAGACTTGTAATCATCTAATTTATGAAAGGATTTGACACTCACTGTTTGTCATACAGTCTTGGAAGTCTTCATTCCATGTGAAGTGCCAATTAAAATGCATTTCTAGCCAAAATAAATATATATATAGAAAGACGATCCTGGAAAAAACTTTTTTTCACCTGTCTTAGTTTATAAACACAGAAGAAAAAATTATTTAGTTTAGACTTGAAAAAACTGAATCACCAGAATTGTAGGGCTTCCGTGGCAGATAAAGCAAACATAATGGAAATATTTCCTTAAAAGAATAATTGACATTTTGGGAGATAGGCTTATTCGCTTTCTAGCTGAGTGTTGGATGAGAGGTTGGATACTCTCACGTCGGTCCATATAAAAGCTACAGCAAGCAGCCAGTTAGCTTATCTTAAAACTAAAACTGGAAACAGGTGAAAACAGCAAGGCTGGGTCTGTCCAACGGGAACAAAGCCACCTACCAGCACCCCGAAAGCTCACTAATTAACATGTTAACACAAAAACCAAAGTGTAAAAATGTAAAATTTAAGTTTTACAGAGGTTTATGTGCAGACCTTTGATTTTTCTCAAGCGACATATAACATGTTAATTAGTGAGATTTAGAGGTGCAGGTTGGCAGATTTTGTTACCTTTGAACATATAGTAATTGTCTTTGGATAGTAATGAAAAAAAAATAAAAATACTTTCTGAATCTTTCAATTTATTGTAAAAACTGAATAGTTGTCACATATGGTAACTGAACAATACAATGTAATGACAGACTCTTTAATCCGACACCCAAAATATTAACTGAAAAAGTAAAAATGTAGCATTACAATGTCATAAAGTGTGCTGGCCTACTCTAATAATACTAATGCTCTGAACACTGATGGGCTTAAAGTAGGCTTTAAAAGTGCCAAAATTGCAAAAAGCACCACTAACAGGACACCTCTTCAACGCTGTGAAATGAAATGAAAGCATTTCTGCCAGGGCCGCTTTCATCAAAATGATTCTACCATGATCAAGTAGTATAATTATTTTTGGTGGTGTGGTCCTACTCTGGAGGCTCTCTGCAACCGATAGCCGCAAAAATAATAGCATCTGCTCAGCCAAGCAAGGATGAGATGGTTTATAGTCTGATTTAGTGTTTGACAGAGAATGTGAGTGTGTATGTGTGTGTGTGTGTGTGTGTGCGTGTGTGTGTGTGTGTGTGTGTGTGACAACAGCCAGGTGTCATTCCCCCTGAACTTGTTATTTCAAGGGACAAATTATAGACAAATTGGGTATTGTTTAGTGGGAAGGCTGTTACAGCTTCAGGGGACTGTGTTGCAGGGTCCTCCCCTGTTTTTGCCAACAATGGTCTCTCCGGATTTATTTACTCTTTATACAAAACAATTTGTCACTCCATTACTCAGTGACCTCCACTAGCTACCTGAGGCCTCCCAAATCAAATTCAAGTCACTAATGCTTGCATACAGTGTGACTACTAGGTCTGCATCTTACCTACCTTACCTAAACTCCATAATACAAGCATACGTTCCATCTCGGCCACTTCGCTCCTCCAACAAATGCCGCCTGGCTCTGCCATACCATCACACAAAGCAATCCCCGTCACAGCTGTTCTTGTGACACCACGATAATGGAATGAGCTACCACACGCCATCAAGAAGCTCTAACTTCAAGAAGCTCTTAAAAGTTCATCTCTTCCAAATCCACTATCTCTCATAACACCTCTACCCTCTAACATGCATTTCCGTGCTCTTCTTCTATTATCCTCTTACAATTCTCTTGTATTGATGGCACCTTTTTAATAACTCTTACTTCTTTACCCTAGGTATTTACCACATGGATGTCACACGTGCTATTAGCTCTTACTAGTGTTTTTTGATGCTCTCACTTGAATGTATTGTCAGTTGTAGATCTTGTGCTGTATTGATGCTTTGTTGATGCTAGTATGTTGTTCCTCAAATGTAAGTCACTTTGGATAGAAGTCTCTGCCAAATGAATAAATGTAATGTAATTTAGGGTTAATTCTAATGTATTCACTGTTGAATGTGCTGATGACACAGCAATTGCTGATTTGGTCAGTGAAGATGAAACAGTATTATGGATGTGTAAATTAGTTTGTTGACTTTTTTCAGTTATCAGCTAAATATAAAGTTATCTTCAGCTAAATATAAAGTTATCTTCAGCTAAATATAAAGAAAACTTATGAAGTTTTTGTGACTGTACTGAAGTTGTCAATGAATATAAATATCTAGGGACAGTAACTGATCTAAAACAGTCATGGGACTTAAAAATAGGTATCATTTACAAGACAGGATTACAACGATTATACTTCATGCCTAACCTAAAACAGTTTGGAGTGGACAAACATATACTAGTTTTTTATTGTTCATTTGTAGAGGATTCTAACATTTTGCTTTATTGCACGGTATTTTTCTCTGTCTGTAGTTAACAAACTACGTTCATTTTTTATACGTCTGGTAAGATTGCAGGTCTACAACAACACAGTATGAAACTGCTTTGTGAGTCCTGTGTGGTGAGGAAAGGACGAGCAATCCTCAGTGATGTATCACACCCTCTATGATGAATATGAGTCATTCGTTCATTCTTTTTAACATCAAAAAAGTAACACACCCACTTACTGCTAAAAAGGTTGGGTGTTATTTTCAATGGCTGTTGAACATGACACTGAGAGAGATGTTTGATGTGGAGGGCAGCAAGAATGGAGTTAACTACTGGAGAGGACCACACATATCCTACACACTACTGTAGGTGGCAGATTTTGGTACCCCCAAATAAACTTGAGAGTTCAGTTGGTCATATTCTGGGCTTTAGGAACTAGAACTATATAGACTAAAGTTGTCTTGTAACACAAATAAACTCAATATTTTACTAAATAATAAAACAATAGTTTTCATCATGTTTCCTTCACTTGAAAGTACATTCCCACCAGATTACGTTGTATATGCTGTATGGGCTCTGCCTTGCATGCATTTATTTGCACTGTAATCCCAAAGAGTTGTGTCAGGCCAGAGGGCTGGTTACTCAGCATATACAGCAAGAACATTTAACACTTTAGTCCTTGTCGTTAATGACACCGATGGCTGTTATCTGAACTCCTGTCAGCCTCCTGTTGCTTGCGGTCCTGAGCATCGGCCAAAACAATGAATTCTATTTTATTCATAACAAAAGTTATCTGACTGCACTTTTCATATAGAGCTGGTCTAGACCGTACTCTTTGTAATTGTAACAATTTCAGACAGTTTTGGTCTGTGTCAGCTTGTTTCCTGTTTTAAGTTTTCTGTGTCTGTTAGTCGTGTCTATCTTTGTTTCCTGTTGCCTGATGTTGTGAACAAACAGTGTGGATTTGTGCATTTTATATCAAATAATTTGGAGACTCAAAATTCCTTCTCTCTCTCTCTCTGAGAGAAAGGGGGGGGGGGGGGGGGAGATATCAAA
>NC_060166.1:6219614-6221012 GCF_021292245.1 Micropterus dolomieu | reverse complement strand
GCATTTTATATTAAATAATTTGGAGACTCAAAATTCCTCCTCTCGGGGGGGGGGGGGGGGGGGGGGGGTGAGATATCAACTCTCAACAGACGGCTGAAGAGACCCCAATGGAGGAGGTGAAAAGTTTACTTTCCCTAAGTGCTGTTTCTGGGCAGTTCAGTCGTAAAACTTGCCACCTCTGATGCCGCAGCGAGGTAACGCTTGGTGCCTGACTGTTAAAATGACAAAGAAACACTAACCAGAGATTACAAACAGCCTATCAAAACTCTTTTGGAAAGAGGGCAGGAAACCCTAAACTGCCCCCCCACACGTAACCATGGCAACTGACCTCCCTCTTTGTTTAATTACCTCATATCAAAGGATATTCTCCTCTTCACAGCCAGTTGTAAATTGGTGAGGAACTCCAGGACACCAGAGGACAGCCCTGAACTCTTTGGGTAAACAAAGAGTACTGTCTCCTCAAAACTCAAAGCCTTACCTTGTTTAATTAAGTAATCTTTTAGTTACTTGAAAAAGTAAATCTTGCTTATATTCTCTAAGAAGGTGTAACAGCCAATATATCCAGAAAGCTAGTTAAGTTCCTGTCATCTGATGTGATTCCTATGAAATACTTAAGGTTGAACTACTGACAATTGTTACGTGCAAATAGATTTTTGATTAGACATATTAAAAGTTAAAGAAAAGACGGTCCCTCAGAAAACCGGGCACAAGTCCTCCATCAGGGCAACAAAGGACTGCCCTCTGTGAACCACGCCTTAGCAGACAAAAGCAGCGACCCACGCTTGCTCGCTCTCTTGTTCTCTCTTGTTCTTGTTCTCTCCAACTGCACTTCGGCACGCACCCAGCGTGCTCCCTCTCCCGCCAACGCCCTAAGAACTTCAACCCGGCGCAGCGAAGGCTCTTTGTTCGTTGTCAAGCCACACACGCGAAGGGCCGCAACCTCAGCTTTCCCTCGTTTCCAGCAACATTACTAGCTTTTTTTTTCTTTTGTTTTGTTAAAAGTTATCAGTCCGTTAAGTTACACTAGTTTAATTCAAGTTCTTTTTAAGCTTTATGCTTCGAGCTAAATTACACTGAGGTCGGAACCCTCCACGTTACCAGCCAGCAGTAACAAAGGACACCTGAAAGAACAGCCTAATTGCCAGACCGAGGACGGTCAACACTTGAGGGTTTTTCTTCATCCAGACACGGAGAACCACGGAGAATTCCCTAGCAGAAAGCCAGGAATCGAGCAGCTAGCGTGGGGACCCGTGCAACAGGCCAAGGCAGGCTGACGACCCACAGTAAGGCAAACCAAGGCATTCTGTGATCAGTGATGTCCAATAGTCTGTTAATCCATTATCTTTAGTCCTTAAAACTCATAGCTCGCGTTCATTAGCTGCCGTGTGAGTCAAATTC
>NC_060166.1:6207543-6219514 GCF_021292245.1 Micropterus dolomieu | reverse complement strand
TTTTTTTTTCTTTTGTTTTGTTAAAAGTTATCAGTCCGTTAAGTTACACTAGTTTAATTCAAGTTCTTTTTAAGCTTTATGCTTCGAGCTAAATTACACTGAGGTCGGAACCCTCCACGTTACCAGCCAGCAGTAACAAAGGACACCTGAAAGAACAGCCTAATTGCCAGACCGAGGACGGTCAACACTTGAGGGTTTTTCTTCATCCAGACACGGAGAACCACGGAGAATTCCCTAGCAGAAAGCCAGGAATCGAGCAGCTAGCGTGGGGACCCGTGCAACAGGCCAAGGCAGGCTGACGACCCACAGTAAGGCAAACCAAGGCATTCTGTGATCAGTGATGTCCAATAGTCTGTTAATCCATTATCTTTAGTCCTTAAAACTCATAGCTCGCGTTCATTAGCTGCCGTGTGAGTCAAATTCTCCCCACAATAGAACCCACATTGTCATTGTTTAGCCATTGTTTTGTTTTTTTTTATGTATATGTAACCGCATTTATATCCACCTTAGTTAGTTAATAAACTTCACCGTAATCAAAAGAATTGTGTGTGTGTATTGTCTGTCTCCAAGTCCCTGCCACAAGAATTTACACCTTCGATATGAGACTGACTGATTGATTTAAGATAATTGAGCGATTGTTAACTAACTGATCACTAGTGAATAATTGTATAATTATTAGCCATACCCAGGGAATCCGGAGACCAGAGAAATGGAATCTCAGGTGGTGCCCCGCAAGAGATTTATGAATTAATATTCTCTGAATATTAAAATTCATAATTTTGTATTAATTCTCATAAGTTTATTAAAACATAAGTAGACATGCTACACTGATTATCCTTACGTGTTTCACCTGTTCGCTTCCTCCCTGCTCATTTGTTCCTGTATATATTGTACTGTCTCTGATAAGTCCTTGTCAGTCCGTTGTCAATCATGCCTAGTGTGTCTGCCTGTTACTGTGAATAAATTCTAAAGAACTGAACCTGCGCTGACTTCTGTATCTTGCGTTTGGGCCCAAAATCTGTCTACACTTGGCGAATCCTGACAGTAAAATTATTAACAGAGACCCAACAGTTCCCACCATGAGAAGGCACTTGTCGACACAGACAGAACAGAACTGTAGCCAACTGCCTCGACTGATTGTGGAGGGAGTGGAGAGTTAGAGAGTAGCAGCCCAACACATTATCCATACAGAAATACAAAACAATAAAGGTGGTAGTGGTACAGAGCAGGAACATGGGGGCAGCAGTGAGCCCACAACCAGATACAGACCCCACAAGTCCGGAGCCAGAAATACCTGCAGAAAACGATAGCAGGAGAGAGGAAAGGAAGGAGAAAGCACAAAACTACGTGAGAGGGTAAAAGTCCAGTTAGTAACATGCGTCAATGGGATAAGATTGCATGTACTGTAGATGGAGAAGAGGAGAGAGGAACTTAATGCAGCACTGGGAGTCCCCCAGCAGTATAGAACTTAAACAACATAACTCAGGGCTTACCTGAATGCTAGAAAATAAATTACAAACATATTTAGAATAACATTTCTATCAGTAATGTCAGATTACTTGGACCATTGGCTCTCTGATAAGGACTAGCTTGCCGTTTGCATATCACCCCATCAGGCAACGCCATTAAGCGCCAGACCCACGGCACGCAGCTAAGCCCACAAAACAAGGCTTTTTACATGACCTGTTTCACTTTGTGTGGAACAAAAGTTTTCTTAGAGATAAAGTAGAATTGGCCTGCAACTACTTTTATAATAGCCTTCTTAGGATCATAGATAAGCATACTCCTAAATTTAGAGTCAAGGGCCGAAGCTATTGCTAGCTAACTCCTGAGATTTCCTGCCTACTTAAGGACAGGGATGCTGCCTGGGCGGGGCCAGGAAATTTAAGACTGATGCTGATGGGGTGTATTTTTGGCAACGGAGAATTCGCTTTACATCTCTCATTAAAAAGGCAAAATCAGATTATTTTCTTAGTGAAACTACACAAAAATCTAAACAACCCAAGCGAGTTCTGGAAAGTCATTAAAGCCTCCTTTGGAAACATTAGTTGTAGTGTAGCCTACTACCCCCTCATATTATGAATGATTGAGGCACTGTGACTGATAAACCAACCTGTTAGCCTGCTTTAATTTCAGAGACTCATCTGGTTAAATAAAGGTTTAATAAGAAAATAAATAAATATGCCCCAGCCGCTGAATTGCATTGCTCTAAGCAAGCTGAAAGCAATGGTTAGATTAAGCAGGGGTTAAAGTGGGCCGGGGCTGTCTGGGGCTCAGCCCTGGCACATAGGCCTATGATTGAAATACACTCATTAACTTTGAAAAAAAAGAGTAGCAGGGATTGGATTAGGTGCACTGGACCTTGAGACTGTCAATTGCTTCTTCTGACCACCCAGCCAGACCAATTAGTGGAGAGAAGCCAGGATAAGAGCTAAACTAACCCAACTTGGACCTAAGAGAGTGAGTGAGAGAGATGTGTCGTCAGGCCACATTGGTTATGCACGGCAAACCAGACAATATACCATCCTGATCAGCCCCGGGAGTCTGGATTAGCTGACGTTATCCACTCACAGTCTTCTGCTACGTTAGCTGGTTAGCAGTTTCTTTAATATTAGCCAGCTAAAACCACAATATCACAATATATTTACAAGGTGCAAGGTCAATTTATTTGTCATTTTACAACAGGGGGACGTTTGTAGTTTATGCTACTCACAAAGCAAACGTTATATACAAAAATGATAAAATCACATAGAGAGATAACCTAATCACCTCATCGATATTACTGGTAGATGGTCCTGGCTAAGTTAATAAGGGTATTTTGACTTAGTTTCCTTAAGAAATGCAGCCGTCTTTGAGCTTTCTGTACCAGCATGGAGATGTGAGATGACCATGTCAGCTTCTCTGTGATGCTGATTCCCAGGAACCTGAAACTGTTCACCTGTTCCATCTCAGCTTCCCTGATGTAGACAGGAGTGTGTCTTTATCTCCTTTTTCCTAAATAATCAATGATCACCTCCTTGGCTTTGCTGTAGTTGAGCAGTACAGCCTGTGATGTTTTTGATCACCGGCCACATACATGTTGGTGTTGAAGCTGCTTTGCCTCCTTGATGCCAGCTTTCAGTCTTGCTCTGGTGGTGTTGTTTGCTTCCTTGTCACCTAATTGAAAAACTGCTTTTTTGGCTCTGGATAGAGCCCTCACCTCTCCACTCATCCAGGCTTTCTGGTTAGGGAATGATTTTAATGTCTTAGTGATCACCACATCATCAGCACATTTCAGCTTGGTGTAAGTGGGCAGGAGAAGCAAGGAAATGTGGTCTGTTAGACCAAAAGGGGACAGGGGATACCTTTGTAGCTGCCGGGAATATTTGTGTAAACATAACTGTGGGGGATTTGGACATGCTGGTGGAATTTAGTTAAAACAGTTATAAGATCTGTGATTAAAATCACCAGCAACAATAAAAACACCATCTGGTTGTTTTGACATGTGACTGCTGATGACAGCGCATTTTTTTGAATTTGCATCTGGTGGAATGTAAACAATAATGACAAAAACACTGGTGAATTCTCTGGGCAGATAATATGGCCGACAACTTAATAATAAAATTCCCCATCTGGTAAGCATTTTCCATCTACGTTAACTGTGTTCGAGCATAAATATTATTGGTCTGGTCTTACCGGTGTCTTGTGTTCAGTGTGGAACACAATGCTTTGCAGTAATCTTAGCTTTGACTTTGTGATGTGATGGGTGCCAGTCATTTGTTGATGTAAGCGGACTTCATTTCTAAGCTAACCTTAGCTGCTGTTGCACACCGTGGGCAACAGAAGGCAGTTGCACATAAACATCACACCCTTTGCATTTTCCACCATCAGAAGTCCTTTTCTTTTAGATATTTAGGGCAGTTGAAAGAGTGGAAATGCGGCAACGAGAGGACGATATTTATGGTATTTATGGTATGCATTTTTGTGCAATAGCCATACTATGTATTTATACTCAGTTTATTACAGCAGTTTACTATCTCTATACTAGTCGTTATTGGTGGTGGCAAGTTATTGATAGTGACGAGTCCTTCATTCCCGCTATGAATTCAGATTGGCTACCTTGGAACAAGGCATTCACAGGAAATCTATGCATCCAGGACATTTTTGTCTAATTTATAACAGCCTGCTGTTCATTTTCTTAATTTATTGGCATGGGAAACAGAGGTTCACATTGCCAAGTTAGAACTAAAACATGTCCTTTAGTGTTTTAGTACTCGAGACCGGTCTTAAGACCACTTTTTGATGGTCTTGGTCTCAACTCGGATTCGACCGCATTTGTACTCGGTCTTGTCTCGGAGATTGAGGACTCGGGATTGTATTTCAAGACCATAACTTTAAGAATATCAATAAGTTACTTTTGCATCGTCTGATTTATTTGTTAACATCTTAACTTTGATTGGATGTAAAACGTATTGCTTCAAATGCAACCAATAAGCCTAATTAAAATGTGGTGTTCCCGTTAACCACGAGGCTTGTGTTAATTTCTACTCCTAGTGTTTATATGTGGGTGTTTTTAAGGAACTTTCAGATCAATCTGAGAAGTACCTATGATCTCGTTTCACATTTTAATGTTTGTCATGTAATGTGGGGAACTTGTCTTGGTCTCGACTGGTCTCCGCCTCTAAAAGTCTTGACTTGCTCTCGGTTTGGGTAGTCTTGACAAACACTAATGTCCATAACAGAAGAACTGTGCAATTGAAACTATAGGTCCTATAGAGTGGCTTTTATTACGAAGTAGCCACTGAAATGCAACATAACATATTTCACTGTAAACAGATACACCAGTTGCACTTTTATTTCAGGAAATGTAGCTGCTCAATGGTTTTTCTCCAGTATTACGCCACACTGTGCTCAAAAATAAGTACCCCCTTATTCACATGTTGGCAGGTGTATCCCCAACCCACGGTGACGGCCCTCAACTGCAAGACAGTGTTTAGAACAAACCTCACCTTCCCAGGCCGCACTTTATACCTTGTCACTGGAAACTGACACACAGACTTTTTTTATCCGGTTAAAGTGTGTTAAGTGCCTCATCATCCCTGTTTGACACAAGGTGTGTTCACTGGATAATTCCTCCTGGCAAGTAAGACAGTCAGAGATGGATGAGAGACAAGAGGGGGAGACATGGGGGAGCGAAGGAGAGAATAGTGTGTATCTGTACATTGTATGGTGCTATGTAGTTTCTCAAGTCTCAACATGTCAGCTTCACGTTTAGCAGCAGTTTCATGCTGTGAGATGTGTTCCTTGTTGACAAGTTGTAGCTGGTTGCCGTGTTTGTCACCTCCCCTAAGCCTCTGAGGAATTCAACAGTGTCTTCCACAGGATGCGTGAGAGCAGCCTGAACATGAAACATATATGGAAACATGTGGACACACACAGGAAGGGGGGTTTCTACTGTTTCTCTTTAGTTTGACGTTTCTCATTAAACTGCCATTCAAGACAGAAATAGATGGTATTATGTTTAGAGATAATTTCAATGAATATCAATTTATATGAAACAAATTTGTAAACGATTTAAGTTCATTTTAATGGAAAACTTCATGTGCTAACAAAAATAAATGAAAATTGACCATAAAAAAAAAAAACTTGACTCAAGGTCCACTCTAGCTTTTTCTAGAGTCTTTCAACCACATATCATGGTCCTCTTCAGGGGATTAGTGCTTAGTGAATGTGAGGGGGTAAAAAAGGGGGAAGTGGAATTTAGATTATTATTATTTTTTTTAATTACTCTTTAAGGTCAAGAATGGATTTTCAACGAAATATACATATTGCCATCACACATTTGGCTTCAAAGTATTCACCGGTTTATACATTTAAATTATAACTTTAAAGTTAGGCTATATCATTCAAATGATGACTTTTTTTTTTAGATCTCACAAATGTAAATATATCTAATAATACACTACACCTATTTGTGGCCACTTTTCAATGGGGTACCTTCACAATTTAGGTTTATTTAGAATAATATTACTTTAACCTCGCACGCTTTTCAGTAAGAACTGGTGGGAAATGCGGGCTACAGTCTTCGTGGGTTACATAAACATGAGCCAACACCTAGCCGTCACCACAATGAAGATTATGAAGGCAGAAATCCAAATTTCCACGAAGCAGAGGACTCACTTCTCCGCCCATGTGAGCCGGCGCTGACAGCAGGGTCTGTACAGTAGTGTCACCCCTCCACCCCCCGTCCTGGCCCTCCCTCCCTCTCTGCTCTGCTGTGCTCCGCTCCCGCGTGCAGCGATGCTGTAGATGCGGCAGACTGGAACAGACAGACTGTTTGGTCCTGAATGCAGCAGCCGGGGAGGATAACAACATCCTGACAGACACCGCCGACGACAACGATACTTCACTCGACACTAGTCAATGTAAGCTCTTCGTTCCGCTTTCTTTTCTCTTTTCCCCTTCTCTTTCTTTTATACACTCCTGAGAAGTATTACTTTTTATCTTGTATGACTCATCTTTACCTGTAGTGGATGTGTCAAAGTCTTATCATAGGCTAACGTTATATGTTCAGTGGGTTTACGCAAGCTTTCACAGCGGAACAAGTAGCTAACTGTAGGCATACAGTAGGTTGTAATTTATTCATTCCAAGTAGCATCATTAGTAAAATTCTAATCTTTGTACATCTTGTCAAATTTAAATTGACTTTAAAATAATTAACAATTAATGGGGCACTTACGTTATCTGTGAAGCTCAGCCGTCATCCAGTTATCCGGGGGGGGGTTAAAATCAAGGGCATCTGGACTTGGTTAAAGACACTTGAGGACGGATGAGAGAAGAAACGTCTTCTATCTTCAACCACTTCAGTTAGTTATTGTTCATGTGGTAAGCATCATGTACAATATTACTAAAGAGTGAAAGAACCTGTTTTGGCTAACATAAATGACTGACCTAGAGTTACTGTTCATCAAATGTTTTTGCCTTGTAAGATAAAAGAAACTGGAAGTCTTTTGTCTGGCAGAGGCATCAAATGAGGTTAAAACACTTTTATTGATTTGTATTTTGTTTCCTTTGATTGCCCCTACATATTTACATTTGACTAGTAAAAAAATGATGCAAATCCTCCTAAGGTCAATTTCTTCACTGTTTTTAAACTATTCATAGTCTAACTGAAACAATTAACATTTAATGCCCCCCCAACTAAGGGTAAAAGAAATCAATAGGTATTTCTTTACTTCAATTTCTTGTCTTTAAGTTAGTTGATGTATACACTGATACCAATATGTTTACAATGAGACAATATCAGTAGGGCTCAAGTTTATAATATGATTTATTCACAATTAGTTTCTTTTGAGTTATTTTACACTGATGTTGTAGTCAAACTCAAAACACATTAATATATGCACACATTAGCTATTGTCCTTGTAATGATAATTGGCATACATTAGTCCTGGTAGTTTAGTTTTCCACAGGCAACTTTATCACAAGTGTTAAGCTGGGATAGTTTGCTACTGTAAATTATTTCCTTCTCTTTGAAATTTCACAGTAAAGACGAGCCTTCCCCCTCTGTACTTCTGTCTCATGTATAAAAAGTGCAGTTTGTGGAGCCTCTGTATGCTGTAGCTTTGACTAGGAATGTACATGAGCTTTTACAGGGTTTTTTTTTTTTTCTGTCAAAGCCTCTTCAGTGAATTAGGTCTCATTCTTACAAAGTCATGGGAGTCCAGCACTGTTAACATACTTCCCTGGGTCTGATCTTAATATCCTTATGTTCAGTATTCTCACGTTATGTAAGAACAGCCAGCCTTACTAGCAGGCTGCTGTTCAGTGGCAGAACAATCAAACAGTATTTGTGCGTCAAAGAGGCTGCAGAAGCCGTGTGGAGCTGTTCTGCCTCTTTTCTGCATGCTGTTGTGTTAACTAAATGTTAGCATTCAGTTGACACAACAGTACAAATTCTTGCAGTGCAAATAGTACTAGACAAGACTCACAGCTGTCTTTGAGTCATTTTTCAGTCTGTTTAGAGGTACTCATTACCACGACCTTCAACTTACACAGAACATACATTATCATGTATGTAGAAGTGTGTGTGTGGACAGTGTCTTAGCCATATTGTTTGTGACTGTAGGAATTTACTAAGTTAGATATATAGAGCAAAATACAATCACAAGTGGATTTGACATCAGCCGAATAGTTAATATTTCAGTGATACTTTATTGGCCCTGGATGGGAAATGTGGTCATCAGCCACAGAGTATTAAAGAGAAAAAACGGGGTTCAAGCTGATCAGGACCTCAGCTTCAACCCAATGTACATGCAACTTTTATAGGACACGCACATAGCTAGTGCTTACTGAACAAATGAGCGCTTTTTAGCAGACCACAAAACAAGAGGCTTAAACAGACTCATTCAGTTAAATCTTGTGGAATAGTCAATAATGAGTTGCAACTAAAATATATTTTTCTCACAAAGAAGAGATGCTGCTGATACTCTAGTTTTGAAAAGCTTACATACACATAGTCAGCTTAAAGTGGTGTTAAAGTTTGACTGAAGCTGAGCTTATTTAATAGGTTCCTGGTTTTGGTATACAGTACACTGTAGTATAATATTGTATGTAAGCATAGTAAATCGTCTTTTTCAGTCGTCTCTTCATTCTCAGTCATTGCATGGTTAAACAGATCTCAAAATCATACATGTCACTCATATACAGAAAGCTAAAACACTACAATTCAAGAAAATCATGATGTCACTGTGCAGATCAAGGTACACAACAGCAGTGCCTGTGCAGGGGGGGGGGTCCAGTATCTAATACTTTTAAACTATTGGATGTCATATCTAAATGCATTGTAGGTAATTATCTCAACATCCATTTGTGGTTTCCTACATTTCCCAGAATGACCCAGAAACATTCCACACAAGAGATATCGTCAGTGACACTAGCCCAAACTATGGCAAATCATTTTCAAGTGTGAATTTTTAGTAATAGAATTCCTGTGCTGTGTCAGTGGTCAAATGTCACAGTCCATAACTGTGTCTTAACAGCATAACAGTATGTCCCTGTATTCCACAGGCTCTGTTTACCTTGTCCAAACTAAAACAAAGCCCACATTTTAGAATTTGTCCACTCAATTTAAAGCAGCAAAGCGGTGGCTTAGTGTGGACTGAGGAAATATAGTCTTAACAGAATAGTCTGACATTTTGGGAAATGCACTTGTTTTCTTTTTTGCTGAGAGTTAGATGAAAAGATCTACATAATTCTCCTATCTAGACGATATGCTGAATATTAAGAGAGAGTCAGCAGTGACTTGTTTTGTGGTAACCATGAAAATGACAGGTAACTGGGGCAGATTACATCAGGGTCAGAGATGCACGTGTGAAAAGCCAAAATGATAGTGGGTGTTTGCTTGAGCTTTATATCATAGCATTGTCATAGCATCCAAGCACATAAGCATACAAAATGGTATGTGACCAATGGTACACATCTGGAGACTTGTATTCTGAGATAATTCTAGTTATACTAGGTAATTGGCATGATTTCTTATCGCTTTGATATCTCCATTTAGCTGTGTGGAACTGACCACTTTTTGATTCTAATGGGTCTTTAATCCAGCTGTATTTGGACATCAAGAGTTAGATACAGGTGTAACACTGATGAGCAGTGGATAATCTGAAGCAGTAGGATCCCAGGTCACTGAGTTCTCTGCCTCTCCTCTCTCACCTCTTTGGACCGTCCCCTCATTCACAATAGTGCAGGCCCATCCAGGTTCACTCGTGACATGTTGGCATACATAACGTGGCTCTTCGTTTCCCTGCCTCCTTCTTAGCAGGACCATTTGACACCCCGAACAGATTTGGCTTCTGTCTTCTCGCTGTCATGAAATGTGTCTGTGCAGGTGTGATCTGGAGGGCAAGTGAAGGAGCAGTCAATTCCCATACGTTAACTTTGGCTTGGTGCTTGGTAGCGTACCTGAGTCTGCAGATTTTTTCCCAAGCTGGTAACTCCACCCCCTCCAGCTCCAAGCAGATCAAGGGCAGAAAAGAAAGTTGATTTTAATCCCCAAGGGGATTAAGAACCCCATGAGTGATTAAATGAGACTTCTATTTCAAAAAGGACAAATTACTGTACCACCTCAGACTTGGGAACCGTTTTTACAGTGGTCTGTGCAGAAGTAGATTAGACGTTTCTCCATTTCGATGATCATTAATCACCTCGCGATCACAGGAGAGAGTGCATATTTCTGCTGCTTAGAGTCCTGTCTGGACAATGGAAATGGATTTTGTCTGACGTTGGTCATACTTAAACTATCTTTTCCCAGGAAACGTATATACATTTCCATTGAAGCTGGGCAAATGAACGATCACTAGTAGAGGTGTTCACTACATGTACAAATATTTAACACCAACTATATGGCATGTATGAAGATAGATAGGACAGGATCCCCGGAGTCTAGACATTGCTGGTCATAAGCGGTGCGAACAGCGTGGGTGCATGGGGGCGGCCGACCCAGGGCCCACACTGGTAGGGGGTTCACTACATGAGCCATGAAGTTGGGCCAGTTTAGCTCAGTTCATTGTCATGGTCACGGACGACCAACGGTGGTACATGACGCTGCGCAGTGTGGGGCGAATTCAGCAGCTCTTCTCAAATGAAACAGTCTCTTCACTCATGGCACGTTTTAATAAACATAAATCCTGCTGGATTTTGCTGACATGTTTAGATTTTGGTGCTTGCTTTTTGTGCTTCTACTATGATTAAGTAGGCTACGTAGTTAAAATGTTTCCTTTTTGTCTGATTTAACTGTTTTTTGTTTTACGATCAGAAGTCTGTACCGGGTATTTTATTTTGAAAGTTGACCAAATTCTCTGCCGTTTCTGTGTCTAACTTTCTGCCCGGTTCATCTTCTCTGTGCTGCTTGACGCTGGAATGCTTCTGCAGCACTTCTGGTGTGAGCACAAACATTTTCTAGAATTACGCACTGCAAAAACTAAAATGTTAGTCAGATTAATTATCTTAATTGACTTGTTTTTTGTCTGACAAGATGAGTCTTCTTACCTTTTATGTTAGAGAATTTCACTTATCAAGTTTTTTTGGCCTTAAGTAGCAAGTGAAATATTCTTCTTCTGTTGGCAGATAATTTTGCTTATTTTAAGTAATATTTCCCTGTTTTTGAGAGCTCAGTTTTTGCAGTGCGGCATTCAGCTCTGACAACAGCGACACAGACGGTCTCAGTGGACTTTCGGAGTGAATCCGGGGGCCTTGTAAACTTGGTTTAAATCACTTGGTAGCAGGTGGGCCCCATGATGAAGCTGTGCTGAGAGTCTAGCTCCACCCCGTTGGTGGTGGTGGAGTAAATCAAGCAGGTGGTTGATGGAAACACTCAGCTGAATCCCTCTGAACATCCTGGACATAATCGTGGTTATCAGAATTGGCAGAATATTGCACAAAAATTGAGAAGAACATGGCAGCGCTTTCATCAAATCTTACATTTACATGCACAAGACTACCAGAAAGGGGAGAAGTTGTGTTAGTAACATGCAATAATGGGATAAGGTTGCATACAGAGGGAGAGAAAGTAGAGGAGAGAGGAGCTCAGTGCATCATGGGAAATCCCCCGGCAGTCTAGGCCTATAGCGGCATAACTAAGGGATGGTTCAGGACTCACCTGAGCCAGCCCTAACTATAAGCTTTATCAAAGAGGAAAGTCTTAAGCCTACTCTTAAATGTGGAGATGGTGTCTGCCTCCTGAATCCAAACTGGAACCTGGTTCCACAGGAGAGGAGCTTGACAGCTGAACGCTCTGGCTCCTAGTCTACTTTTGGAGACTCTAGGAACCACAAGTAACCCTGCATTCTGGGAGCGCAGTGCTCTGGTGGGGTAGTAAGGTACTATGAGCTCTTTAAGATAAGATGGTGCCTGACCATTAAGAGCTTTGTAGGTAAGAAGAATGATTTTAAATTCTATTCTGGATTTTACTGGAGGCCAATGCAAAGAA
>NC_060166.1:6169962-6207443 GCF_021292245.1 Micropterus dolomieu | reverse complement strand
TGCATCTTACTAAATAAAAAAGTCATGAGATTTCAGTTATCAGATTAGATCTGATTAGATTAGAAAACTTTATTAATCCCCAATGGGGAAACTCAGTTGCCACCGGCTCACATCACACAACATACAATATAAACAGAAAAGACTACCAGTATGCACACACAGGACAAGAAGTAAAAAACAATGCCCCCATTTAACGTCTTCTGAATCTGCATTAGAGCTGACAAATATGACCGGCCGAAAACCTTAAAATCAAAAAAAGATCTAAAGTCTGAGCCGTTCAGTAGAACACCGGGGCATCTTCAGTCGGCAACTAAAGGAACTACTAAGTGTCCTAAGGACACTGTGGATTGGGTGGTCTACAAGATCCATGAAATTCTTTAGTTTGGCACTCCTTCTCTTATGTAAGATGACCTCCAGTGAATCAGGGGCAAGGCCAATCACAGAGCCAACTTCTTTAATCAACATTGATTAAACATTATCGTCTACAGTAATGCTGCCTCCTCAGCAAAGCACAGAAGGAAAAAGAACGCTGGCTATAGTGCCTTGATAAAAAGTATAAAACAGATTTCTGCTCACATCTTAGGTAAAATCTCCTTGACTGGGCCTTGCTGAAAACAATGTCTGTGTTCTTTTTCCAATTTAATTTGGTATCAAGGCAAACACAAGATATTTATAAGATCTGCTGAACTTTGATGATCACAGGAAGAACCTCGTCCTTCTTCCTCCTATAATCAATAATCTTTAGTTTTTCCAGCATTTAGTTGGAAAAAGTTTGACCTATTCACAAAGGAGGCGACATCACTTTGATTAAGTTAAGGCGGTGAAAATTTCTGAATGTGGCAAGATGCCTGGCTATGCCTGTAGTCAGCGGTGTAGAGGGTGGATTAAAAAAAAAGGGGGGGATGAAAATTTGCCCTCTTTTGCTCCTGTTTAGTTAAAATTGATAGATATTTTTTCTTTTTGTAAAATCTGACAAACTTGGGACATATCGAGGTAAGGTGGTGGTGGCAGTGATGCAATGGATAAGACTATGCCTTTGGTGTAAGAGACCCGGGTTTAATCCCCCACTGTGACACGTCCACCATTGTGTCCCTGAGCAAGACACTTAACCCCTAGTTGCTCCAGAGGCGTGTGACCTCTGACATGTATAGTAAGTCGCTTTGGATAAAAGCGTCAGCTAAATGAATAAATGTAAATGTAAAATCCAAGCAATAGTGATGTTGTGTAATTTAAAATTTTATACATTTTTGAGCTAAAAGGTGTGGTTCAATAGCGTTAAAAGCACTAGAAAAAACATAATCCTGACTGAACTGGCCGTTGATTCAAGGTGACTATAAATTCTATGCAGCATAAAAATGAAGCGTCGTCAACTCCTACACCCCTCCTACATGCAAATTGCAAAGGATCTTAAAAGCGGACACTTGTTTAGACAAGTGACCTAGGATAACCTTTTCAAAATATTTCATGGTATCGGAAGTAAGCGCTATGGCTATTTATATGAGTGTAAGAAAACAGCAGAGGCTACACACACACACCTCTACTCAGAGTGCAGTTAACACTGGTTTAATAAATGAGTGTAGTTTCAGTTAGTTATGTTTTAATGACAGACGACAGACTGAACGATAGGGATGGCAGCCTGCTACTACGAGCTAGGTTTACATTACGTTAGCCTAAACATGGTAGCCTTTAGCATTTAGCCATTGTAAACATCATGCAACATAGCTGGCTAGCCTGCACAGTAATGCCACTGGTCTCAAACAAAATAATAGTATTGTGTATTTCAGGATAACGACATACTAAAGATAACACTTTGGATATGATGTTAATGTAACGTGAATAGAAACTCTCTCAATCTGGATGTCTGTCTGAGGTGCTTCGCTAAGTTGAAAGTGTTTCCTACTTTAGTCTGAAAAGTTCAACAGCACCGTTTGCATACAGGTTATTGCTAAAGTTATCATTACTCCCTTTCTTTTTGACAAGTCAAGGCGACTTGTTGCTGCAGCTGCACTGGTCGCCCTCTTTCACGGGTTGGATCCTCAGTACCTATGGTACCGTCATGTTTTCTGAATTTTGGTATTAACTTGGTACTGAAGTATCGGTTCTCGTGACATCCCTAATATTGACAAGCAAAATGATGTCAAATGATCTTGGACATTTTATTATGTAGAATTTTGCTCATCAACAGGTAATTTCTAAACATTCAAACGGAGCCGAGCTGTTGATCATAATACACATGTACACTTTTTTAAGTGACAACTTCTGAGCTGCTCTTAAACACAGACACGTTTGTGGACAAGGAGAACACCAAGGGAGGCTACATCCATCTTCATCTGTAGAACAGTTTGAAATCATGAGAAATGTGTATTAAATACAGTTTTAAAAATAATTTTCCATGACCTTTTAAAGAAATACTGAAAATGTTGGAGCATTCTGCTCTTCTGGGCTTCTTGTAGAAGACTTCCATGGCCCTCTGATATGGGAAGTCCTTGAGTGGAGGCCCATTAATAGACTGCCACTTGCAAACTGCTAGGTGCTCTCCGTCTTCACCTGCAAGCAGGGAAAGAGTAATGAGAGTTTGCCAGTGTCTTGTCAGTGTCTAGCATCATTTTTCTCTGGCTTGAGGTCCCAGCACACTGAAAGCTCTCAGAATGCTGAGAACCTGTGGACCAGGCTGTCCTGAAGACCATGCATGTAGCCATGGCCTAATTACATGGCAAGGAATCTACAATAAGTAAAGTTGTCACACACTTGTGAGGGGTGTACTCCCTTTTGAATATTTGATTATATCTTTTCATGTGACAACACTGAAGAAATGACACTATGCTACAATGTAAAGTAGTGAGTGTACAGCTTGTATAACAGTGTAAATTTGCTGTCCCCTCAAAATAACACATCACACAGCCATTAATGTCTAAAGCGCTGGCAACAAAAGTGAGTACACCCCTAATGGGCCCAGTTTTACCTGTCAGTTATTTTGGCTTTTTTATTTTTTTTCATGGATATTGCTGACATGTTTATCAACTTCAAACAACCAAGAACAATAAATCATACACTCTGCATACTGCGTCATTAAACCTGTTAAGTATGGGTTTCCTAGACTGGAAAGATTAAAGTGCTTCCCCATCGTGAGCATTACAAATATAAACACTATATTATCGTGATGCCTTGCTTTTGGTTTCCAGAGTTATAACAGTCACTCAGATGAAGACGACCCAGAGAGGATACGGATGATGATCCAGAGAGCTATTGCAGATGCTGACTGGATTATTGATAAAGTAAGGATGAAGGCCTTTTTCATTCCATGCTGCTGTTCAAATAAAAACAAGCTGCATTTTTTAATTATCTTTTTGATTTACAGTATGCCAAGAAGAAGTGAGGTTCATTACCCATGAATACAACCTCGGGTGTTGCATTTCGCAGTGCTGCACCTGATGTGAGTTATAGTGGTGGATGTACTGTTTCTGTTATTTGTTCTCATTGGCGTGACCAACTACGATGAAGCAACATCTGATGAGGAAGACCTCACAAGTCATGAACTGTTAGGATCTGTATAAACGAACTACTCAATTCATTTGAAATGTTAAAAAGTGTTGTTCTTGGAATGAAATAAATAGAATGTACTTTTTTATTTTTACTCATTATTATTTACAGTGTACACTTTCAGTTACATTTTAGACATGTGGCTATCCTGGAGTTTTCAAAATCACCACAGTTAGCAGTAACAAATAGTAAGGTGTCCGAGCTGTGGGACGTTTTGCTGTGAAAGAAGAACTGAGAAAGTAGTGAACATAGCCAAGCAGGTGTTCAGATGATTTAATAAAGATAGACCAGATAACACACATAATGAAACAATGTACTCTCAGAAAGCAAAGGTGGGGTTAATGTATAGGGGTGTGTGTGTGTGTGTACACTCCATAATACACGGATAGCAGGTGGGTTAACGAGGAATTTAACAATTCCAACTCGAGGTTCACTTACTAGCTTTTTGTTAAGATGTACATTCATACATTTACTTGTTTTGTCAAAGGTCAAGAATGAGCTTAAATGCCATAACTGGCATTACATGGAAACAACATGCTCTTATTTGCCTCTGACATTTCTGCCTTTGATAAAAAGCCTGTATTGTTACCAGTAGAGGCTATTTTATTTTAATCGGCAAGCTTAAGTAGAAAAATGGTCCGGTCTTTCAAATAAGAAACCTGGACTGGCACCGGTGTGGCCTTTGGAAGTGCTTCTTCGAGTCCCTAGGTTGTCTTCTCAGGATCAGAATGGGCATTACTGCCAAGTAGTATTTTACAGTGAGGAAAATAAGTATTTGAACACCCTGCTATTTTGCAAGTTCTCCCACTTAGAAATCATGGAGGGGTCTGAAATTGTCATCGTAGGTGCATGTCCACTGTGAGAGACATAATCTAAAAGTCTTAAGTAAGTGAATCTTCTAAAAGAAGTGGGAGAACTTGCAAAATAGCAGGGTGTTCAAATACTTATTTTCCTCACTGTATATGTGGAAGGAATTTGCTATGGTGATTATGTGCTAGACAGAAATAAACATACAGTTAACTAATAATAATTATTATTTACATGTGCATACTCCAGATTTGTGTTGTGCAAATGTATTACAGGGGCTGGATTTGTATTAATATAAATATAAAATTGACAAAATATAAAAGAATAAGAAATATGTGCAGGCTAGGCTACACCTTTTCCCTGTCCCATTATATATAATATATTGTATAAATACAACATGGATATGTGGCTTGTGTGCTCCAGAGAGAGCTGAGGCCAGTGTTTCTCCAGAGCTGCAGTCACTGAGTGAAATGTGCAAATTTTAAAGTGGTGGAATGTTGAGATTGAAAGGGAAGAGTAAAGATTCAGCAGGTTTCCTCTCAAATCAGGACCATTCAACACAGGACATGAACACAAGGTGGTGCTGTGATCAAAAGCTGCAGAGCAGCTACTGAGCAGACTTTGTGGAGAATGTTTTGTCAACTGCCATTTCCAAGGTCATGAATGAACTTTAAATCTCAGCTTTTAACCCAACATAGATTTAAAAAAAGGCTTTAGTGTTCAGAAAAATGGAAATTTGAAGATCTACAAAATGATGTGCTGACTGAACAAATCTGAGGAAGACCAAGTGATGTGATTGAAAGCTCCCTAACAGCTTCTAATCAACTCTTAATAATTGTAATCGAACTTAACCACAACCTTCCTCTCCTGAGCAGGTAAAGTAAAATAAATGGTATAGAAACATAATAGTTTGTACACTGCGGACCTACTTGTTTACCTATTCTCAACTCTGTAATCTCTGTAGAGAAATACATAATTCCTTTGCAAGCGACGACTTGCTTCAAGTTTTATTACCAAGTGTCAAAATATATGGACATGAAGTAGTCTTTTTTTCAATTACACAATTTGCTCACTCACCTCAACAGCAAAAATGATGACACGTTTTACTGTGCAATATAATACAGTATTTATTCAAGTATAACCATTTGTCATCTAAATTAATAAATGGAAGAGAATGACACCCATAAATAGAAAGAAAGAAAATGTATTTGAAAAAGAAGAGAATGTACTCCTTGTGTGCTGTGCCCACAGACTGGTTGAACCAATATAATGGAATAAAACCTAAAATAACAACACATAGATGTTCAAATCAGGAAGTCAACTTTTTCCTATCTTCTAAAACCACAATGTATTTGCAGATGCATGCACATGCAGTATTTCAATTGATACAAAAAGTAGTAAAACTAGATATACAGAGTAATTCTTCAGTATAAATATTATTCCTTTTTATAAATAGCTCCATCTTCTTTAATGTCGGTCTGAGATGTTGATGTTGAGACATTTGGTGTGAACAGAACTTCAGATGTTCCAAATACAGTGAAGCTTAAACACTGTAAGTCCTCACACCTGCTGACCAGGGTGGGAACAACTGCAGTAGCCAGCTGGCTGTTGCATCACACACAGGCGTGTCAGAAGTAAGGTGTAAAGAGGAGGTGTAGCTGTTTCAGGACGATGTTGGCGCTTTGGGATTGCTTCAGAAAAAGAGCTGCAGCAGAGTAATTCTCTAAAGGGGATATCTCCCAGAGAACACAGGACAGGCACTCTGGAAACGCGGTCACAGTCACATCGTCACTTCTGCAGAATAAACTGGTCAATGAACTCATTCTGCTCCGACTCCACTTTGGACAAGGCTTCATACTCAATATGATATCTGAAACAAGGAAACACAAGAGAAAACTTCAGCAAAGCAAACGGTCCATTTTTTTTGCGTGTCATAAGACATGCCAATTAAAGCAGATACCAATGATACAGTAAACACTTCTGTGCCATGTGATGGCAACATATATTTACTCATTTGGCAGACGCTTTCATCCCAGGCTACTTCCATTTGAGTAACAGCATACAAGCATCAATACAAAAAGGGATCTATAAGTAACAACAGATACTAGTAAGAGCTGTTAGTGCGACCGGCGTCGATGGGGTAAATACCTAGGGAAAGAGGTAAGAATAACTTGCTCCCCCAAGATCATTACTGGCTGTTCAAAAGGTCACAAGAAGTCATACCAGATGATGTCATCACATAAGGTTGTTGTTTAAACACATGCCTACATTAATAAGAGATCAAATACTATTTCACTGACTAACATTTGGGTTTTATTTAACATTACAGCCATGACATTCATATGGTGACTTATCTCAATTGTGATTAATTGACTGTTCCAAACCGACTTTATACACCAGAGACAGTTATGTAAAGCTGACTGCAGCACATGACTACTACATGACACAGTCGACTATGGACTTCTTCATACCTGTCCATTTAAATGTATTGTTACACTTTCTATAACTATCCTACATCCACTTTGAAATTGCAGATTAAACAGAATTACTAAAGTAAGTTAAAATTGAAAAGCTTCTGCTTTTGTGTGAAAACCTGGTAAGTCAGTCAGGGTGGCACTCAAATGTCAGCGTTAAGTGTCCTAATCACGTTAAATCAGATCATGAGTAGTTCACGACATACAGTCCCCTCCAAAAGTATTGGAACAGTAAGGCAACTTCCGTTGTTTTTGTTGAAGACATTTGGGTTTAAGATCAAAAGATGAGGATGAGACATGAGTTCAGAATTTCAGCTTTTATTTCCTGGTATTCACATCTAGATGTGTTAAACAACTCAGGACATAGCACCCTTTGTTTGAACCCACCCATTTTTCAAGTAAGCAAAACTACTGGAACATGTGACTGACAGATGTTTCTTGTTGCCCAGGTGTTGCCTTTTAGGCTGATTGATCCAAAGATTAAATAGCTCTGCATGACTAGTCTAAGTTTTCATCCTTGGTTCAAACCTATAAAGACTGCATTGAAATTTGCAAAGACGTACAGAGATGAGCAGCAAACGTTCTGGAACCCAATCTGATGGACTGATGAGACCAAGATTAATCTCTAGCAAAGTGCTGGAAAGACCAAAGTGTGGAGTAAGAAAGGAACTGCTTATGATCCGAAGCATACAAGCTCATCTGTGAAGCATGGTGGAGGTCATGTCATGGCTTGGGCGTGCATGGCTGCTTCTGCAACAGGCTCAGTAATATTTATTGATGATGTAACTGATGATGGTCGCAGCAGAATGAATTCAGAAGTGGACAGAGACATTTTGTCTGCCGGAGAAATGCATTGAAACTAATGGGGAGGAAGTTTCTCATGCAGCAGCACAATGAGCCAAAGCACACTGCCAACAAAACAAAGGACTTCATCAGGGGAAAAAGTGGAAGGTTTTAGACTGGCCAAGTCAGTCACCTGACCTTAACCCAACAGAGCTGCATTTCACCTCCTTAAGAGGAGACTGAAGGGAGAAACACCCCGAAACAAACAAGAAGTGAAAGAAGCTGCGGTAAAAGCCTGGAATAGCATCACAAATGAAGAATGCAACAGTTTGGTGATGTCGATGGGTCGCAGGCTTGAGACAGTTATTGCAAGCAAGAGTTAAGACTACACCGAGTGTTAATTGTCTTCTTATATATTTGTATACTGTTCTGTATACTTCTTAATGTCCACTGTACACTTTATTCCTCTTGCAATACAGATTTAAGGAGAAAAAAGAATAATTTGATTATTCCGACACCACATGAATGCCCCATCAGTCACCGCTCACCCCTCCTTTTCCAAGTGTGCAGGAGAAGCTACGGTGGCCAGCACGCTCTGTTGGGACTTGTGCTAAATAATACGTGTGGTCCTATTTGTCCATATTTCACCTCTCTTCTTACTTCTAATAAACCAGACGACTACAATTTCTTCTTCTTGTTGTTCTTGTTCTTGTTCTTCTCGTTCTTGTTCTTCTCGTTCTTGTTCATCAGTGACGAAATGTGCTGTGTACAGCAGTTTGTCTTTTTGGGCTACTGTAGAAACATGGCAGCGCAACATGGCGATTTCCGTGTAAGGGCTCCCGCAGTGTATGTAGATAGAAACAGCACTTTCTAAGGTAATAAAAACATTCAGTGTTGAGTTTTTGATTCACACGGGGAAAAAATACCAGTCTCCTGATTGAAAGTTCAGTTTTTGGCCGACACGTCCACCTCCTTACTCAGACTTTTTTGTTAAATATCCAGCACCTACCTTTAGCGTTGAAAAATTACACTACTTTTACTTTTATTTTATATGTTACCATATTTTAATATAGGCCTACACTTGAAGGAACTACGAATTTCATTTTGTTATGCAGCCTTGTGCTGTATAATGATTAATAAACAACATTGTAACTTGTGAAGTAGCTGACAGAATGCAGCTACTGCTCTGTGCTGTTAAAGTACTTTGTACACACAACCATGCACTGATGTCTCTTCTCTATGACTTTTCACTACTACTGTATAAGAACATCACACTACTTCCTATAACCCTAATCCAGGCAGAAACCAACTGAATTGTAATCTATACGAGATAATGTTGATTTGTTTCACACCTATCAGAGGCTTGACTACAAACGTCTTTATCATAAGTAATATTGAGCTGTCTGTACTTTCCAGGCAATGGGTTTGTACTCATTTGTACTTGTCTCTCTCTCTACCTCTCTCTCACACAGAGACATACAGCCTACTGAGACATGCTGTTACTCACCACTGTCTCTGCATCATCAGCATCATGCAGGCATCCAGCACTTTGTCTCTGCCACTTGGTTGCTTTATGTGTGTGCCTGTCAGTGAAGCACTGGTGAGACTGAGACACACTTGCTCTCTGAAACATGGTCTTTACATGATTAGTGCTTGCATAGGTTGTTGTCACTGGATCTGTCTTGATATGAATATATGAATTCTTAAATTTAGTTATAATTATCTACAAATATAGTCTACAGCCATGCCAGAGGCTCTGTGAGGTTACACAGCCTTGCTCTGAACTACACGCTACAGTAATAATGCTGACATGCTGATGTTAAGCAGGTAATATTTACCATTTTCAAAAAGTTAGTTAATCATGTTTGTATGCAAACATTTGTTAATTGGCAAAGGTTTATGGGAATGACATGATGAGGGTCACATGGCTCACCAAAGTTATTACAATTGATCCTGTGGGAAACATGAATGTCTGTACAAGGCAATAGTTGCTATATATTTATTTCAGTTTGTATAAGTGGTGCACCAATGGATACTGCCATCCCTAGAGCCATGGCTAGTGTGGCTGAAAATGATTAATTCCTAGCTGGCCCACTGATCAGAGATGTAATTTTCATAATCAGTGAGGTGAACTATATCAAATTAAAGCAGACCATCTGCTCTCTAGTCATTGCTTAAATTTTTTTTTTAGCTTCTCTGCACTGGCTCCCTGTAGAATCCAGAATATAATTTAAAATCCTTCTTCTTACCTACAAAGCTCTTAATGTTCAGGCACCATCTTATCTTAAAGAGCTCATAGTACCTTACTACCCCACCAGAGCACTGCGCTCCCAGAATGCAGGGTTACTTGTGGTTCCTAGAGTCTCCAAAAGTAGAATGGGAGCCAGAGAGAACCAGGTTCTAATTCGGGTTCAGGAGGCAGACACCATCTCCACATTTAAGAGTAGGCTTCAGACTTTCCTCTTTGATAAAGCTTAAAGTTAGAACTGGCTCTTGTGAGTCCTGAACCATCCATCCATTAGGCTACGTTCAGACTGCTGGCCAAAGTGACCCAAATCGGATTTCTTGTTCTTATGTGACTCAGATCTGATCTTTTTTATGACCGTGTGAACAAGCCAAGTCACATGGAATCTTTTCCAGTTCGGATTTGGGCCACTTTCATATGTGGTCCAAATCTGATACAGATTGGATCTTTTTAAATGCAACTGGAGTCTGGATAATCAGGTCGGAATTGATGCGACTTTGAAGTCACTCTAGAGCAGCTGTCGTCACATTTCTGCTGTTGACGGAGCTGCGGTGAATGGAAAAAGCTCTACAAAAAGCAATTATAAACATGTGGTGCTCTTTCTTCTCTACCTTGCTATCATCTGCTCACAAATTTCCTTTCTTACATCTGAATCCACCGGACCACGAACTCTCTTCTGAGTTACGTGCATGCTACTTGTGTCCAGAGAGAGAGAGAGAGAGAGAGAGAGAGAGAGATGGTTGTGGGGCAGTTGAAATGCAGTAATTCTGGCTCTGGAGCTGTGGGGTCTGGATCTGTGGTTGCGAGTCATCTGCTGCCTCCATGTTCCTGCTCTACACCTGCTGCTATAATTGTTACTAGTCCTATTGTTATTATTATCATTAACATTACTATAATTATCTTTACCATTATTCATTTTCAGTACTACTACCTTTACTGTCTGTATTTCTGTGTGGATTTTGTCGCTCTTTCTCTCATCTGCCTCTTCCCCAACCGGTCGAGGCAGATGGCCGCCCACCCTGAGCCATGGTTCTGCTCGAGGTTTCTGCCAACGTTTTTTCCTTGCCTGTGTCGCAAAGTGTTTGCTAATGGTCGGAATTGTTGGGTCTCTGTAAATGGTAACGGTCTAGACCCACTTTATATGAAAGGCACAGAGATATCTGTTATTGTTGTTGAATTGGCGCTAAATAAATAAAACTGAATTGAATCAAAACCACTCTGGAATATACAGCCAAATTGCATCACTGTTCAAATATTTTGGGATTGGGAGTGTTGCTAATACACTAAGTCTTCATCTATGCTGAACATTTGATTGGAAGTCACACCCACCTCACTTTACCCTCAGCTAGTCCCAGCTATTATTAGCTATTATATATAGCTTTATTCGCATTTTCCTTTAGCATTCTTTCTGCAGCGCCATGAAATGTCTACATGTGTGCTGTATAGAAATCAAATACCAAAGGCATATTTTCTGGGTTCTACAGTTTGTTGTTGCTGTTCTTTTATCTAAACAGATGATCTCTCTGGAAGTTGAACGACATACTGAACTTCCTAAGTTCTGCATGTTTATATATTATATCTATGTGAGCCTGTGTGAGTATTTTGTATGTGTATAGTAGTCATGATCTGTTGGTAGTAAGGTCATGTCACCACCACAAAAGCAATGCATTTGAAACCCTTTCTCTCTGTTTTGTCCTTCCTTCAATGCCAACACTTACAGCTGTGAAAATGGAGAAAAAGTGCCAGCCTAAGTGTGGACAGAGTTGTTTTATTTATTTTTTTCAAAGCTCAACTTCTGACATATTTTTAAAAATCCAAACATGTAGGTCCAAGCTGTGTTTGCTTTGGCAAGTTTCCCAGTGGATATTTTTTGGCAACCTTGTATTTGTTTATTACTTTCAACTGCAATTACACTTCATGGTCACGGCAATCAACTGTCACACTCTTTTGTGATCTCTACACTTGCTTTGTTAGAAATAAACTTTGCTTTGTACAGGGTAAAAAATGTCAATTATCTAATGAGATTATTTTAGGCTGCTGACTGGCTGAAGTGTCGTGCTGTTTTGTTGTTTCAGTATGAACTTTTATTAAATGAGCTCCAAATATGCTAGCAAGGTGCAGGTATAAAATTAGACATGTCAGCAGATAATGAAGCATGACAGACCTCCGTTCTTTTTCTGATTTTGACTTTCTTACCTTTACTACCTTGTATCCTTCTCTTTGAATAAGATGAAAACTTATTTATATATATTTATTCATATTTATTAATCCTACAGGGGGAAATTCAATGTTTTTTTCACGCTGTTGTTAATGAGGTAGTATTATATACACACATGCTCTTCCCTACCCTTCCTCCCACAGACAGAGAGCTGGTATGGACAATAAGGCTTTGGAACCTGAGGCTGTGAGTATCCCCATGGAGGAGGCCATCATGTGTAATGGAGGAGGCCAGCCTCAGCAACAGCAGGAAGCAGCAATGTTGACCCACCTGAAGAAGATTGAGAACCAGATCACTGAAGCGCAGCGTTTCTCCCACCTACCCAAACGCTCAGCCGTGGACCTGGAGTTTGTCGACCTTTCCTACACCATCCAGGAGGGACCATGCTGGAGGAGGAGAGGTAATTTTTTTCAAATTCCCCAAGTCTGTGAACTCTACTAGACTGATGAACAGCATTCTTCCAAAAGATATTCCTTCATTTGGTGTTTTGATGATGGTGGAGGAGAGTGCTGTCAATGGTCTGAATTCAGTGGTGGGCAGAATACTGAAAATCTGTCCCCCATAAGAAATGACTCTCGCTGTGCACTAGGTTAGAAATAGCCACTCTGCAATATGGTTATTTCAATGCAATGCATTTTGCTTTGCTGCATGATGATTATCTAGTTAAGCTGTTTCTGTTTAATACAGTTATTTTACTTTTATCAACAAGTTATTGATAAGATTCATCATCATTTGAAATATCACACTTCCTATCTGCCATGTTGGCTACATGTCCTGCCATCAGGACATGTAGCCAACCAAAACACTTGCTTTGATATGAAGGGCACTGCATATGATTTGCTTTCTCCAATAGCTTAGGCAATACAATATGTTTATTCCTAAAGCATACTCTTTACAGTTTAAAGAATAATTGTGGCAATAACACAGGAGCAGCACATTGTTGGATGAAGTAGGGTAAGCCTGTATATAGAGAGAGACCTGTGCAGCATTTGTGAAGCCCAGCAGGATTGTGTTATCCACCCATATTAACTCTCTCATTATGCTTAAAAAATAACAATTGAGTAAAAGCCAAGCTCAGTCTCAGTGGAGACATTCTGTTGAATTCACAGTCAGGCATCACTATAAAACAAATAGCAACCAATGTAAATTAGAGAAAAGAAATCATTTTCAATCAAAAAAAGCCATGCTCTGCACAACGGCAGGATTCTTTTAATAGATCAATCTAGTGCTCATCTGACTTAGATGTTACAGTGTGTAGCCTATATTTGTTCTGCATAGACTAAATACTAGGGCTGTCAAATGATTTTTATTCTTAATCGTGATTAATTACAAAATTTAAATAGTGATCATGATTAATCGCATGTTTTATGACATGATTAAAATACTATTATTTTGCATTTCTTAACTGTTTAACTGTCTGTATTAACAATGTAAACAATTCTTACCAGTGTATCTTTATTGGGAATCAAAATAATGCAAAGAAAGTTAGCTTATAAACCTGACTTTTAGATTTACTTGATTATTGCAAATCAAAAGATGTGCAACGAGAGTGAGGTAAAACAATCAATGTCTTCAGTAATAAAGTCTTCCTTAAGCTTGCTTTCAAAGATTCTACAGCAAAAGTGTATGCACAAAATGTACACACATTAAGTGCATAACAAACAAAATACGCTGTAGATTCATATTTTTTTTTATTCAGTTGAAACTAATGACACAGCAATTGCTTTTCGAAGGAGTTTCAGTTTGGCTGCTTTCTCCGTTTCATACAGGCTATGTAAGCGTGCAACTATTGTCCCCCGCGACGGCAATGTATATGACACTATAGTACTCACTATGATTGGCGTGTTCTGACCAACCATAGTGAGTCTCAAAGACCCGAGTCTTGTACAATGTTGACTGGTCTGCAATTAGTTGCCACCCATTAGTTTCTTCGATTTGGTTTCATCCACAGGTCTGTGGCGACTTGCACTCTCTAAAATAGTGCTTTGCCTCAGTCCGCAAGCATCATGCTGATTAGCTGCACTAGCTGCATGCTTAGCTCGTTGATGGTAGCTTAAGCTCAAAGTGCTTCTGTGAAATTTTAATTCCATTTCACACAAGGTGCATACTGCTTTTGACTTGTCAACAAAGGAGTCTGGTAGTTTCTTAAAGTAAAATGCGCCATTTAGGACTGTTTTGTTGTTTATCTCCATGGCTGCATAGGAAGTGTCTGTGGCAGCATATCAACAAGTAAATAGCTTGAAAATATGATTGGTACCCTTTAGAAGTTGGAAGAAATAACTGATTTATTATGATACTGTAAGCAGATTATTGTGATTTAATTAATATCACAAACCCAATTCCAAAGAGATTGATGTTCCAGTGACCCCTGGGTGCAGTGTGAGGCAGGCAGGCAGGAAGGCAGGGGAATTCTCATGTTACTTAAAAGTTTTCACCTGACTGCTCAAGGGTTGATCTTTTCAGTGATCACATGATGGGAGGACAACTTTCTGGATTTAGTTTTGAGGGGAATATTTTTGGAAGAAAGTCATACACTCTGACCTGGTATGTATTTATGAGCCGGGGTCCGGTGTTGGTCAGCAATCGATTCATTGTTAGCAGTGGAGCGGAGGAGTGCAGCTTGAGTGTCCCTGCAAACCTTGTCGCAGCGGTGAAGGTGACCGATACTTGCTCTCTTAAATAGGGAACAGAGGCGGTTGGTAACTCAGCAGTGGCTCAAACGGTGACAGTTCAGATAATTGTGGGTCTAGTCTACCCGTCCCACATGTGAACTCCAGGGGGTGTTATGGGAGAGGACTGTGCCTAATCGGGTGTCGGAAGCATCAACCTGGAGGATATACTGGCACGATGTAACAGGCTGCTCCAGGATAGGGGCTGCTGTAAACAGTTCCTTTAGATGGTGAATGCCTGATCAACTTCTGGGGTCCAGCAAAACAGGATAGAGGCAGAAGTGAGCCTGGCAAGGGGAACTGCCACTCAGCTGTAGTTCCTAATAAAGCCGAGGTAGAATTTGGCGAAACCAAGGTGGTTAGGTGGTAAAGGTCACTCTGCTACTGCTCTGATCTTCTTTGGGTATGTCTTCACCTGCCCACTCTGGATGATGAAACTCACTGTGTCAACATGGAAAACAGACTTCTCTGCCTTGACGTAGAGCTTGTTCTCGAACAGCCTTGGGAGTACCTGGCAAGAGCGGGAGATGTAATCAGACAGGTTATGGAGAGAAGATGAGAAAATTATCTAGGTAGATGAACAAAAACGATGTAGAACTTTACGGAGGAGATCATTCACCAAGGCTCGGAATACAGCTGGTGCATTAGTGAGGCCAAGCGGCATTACCAGATACTCAAATTGTCCGAGGAGGGTGTCGAATGCTGTTTTTAACTAGTCTCTGATCCTGACAAGGTGATATGCCTTTCTGAGGTCCAGTTTTGTGAAGAAGAGGCTCAAAGGTAGGGTTTATTAGCGGCAAAGATTTATTTTATTTCTTTTACAGGAATGTCATTTAATTAATAGTCAATGCAAGGGCAGAGCAATTTTCTTGGCCAACATAAAGAAACCAGCACCCAGAGGGGAGGATGGACAGATGAGACCAGCAGCTAGAGAGTTATTGATGTATGTTTCACTGATTCTCTTTTAGGGAATGACGGAATATAAACGCGACTAGTAGGAAGTGACGCACCAGGGAGCAGGTCTATTGCACATAGTAGTCTTTGGGGATGGTAGATCCATCAGGTAGGTCTGGCGGAGATGGATTGACTGCGCCTTCCGCAGGTGGTAAAGCAGATCACAAACAGGATGGTGCTCCAACCCACCACCTTTCCAGCTGACCAGTCAATGTGAGGGTTGTGTAATTTTGACCAGGTGTAGCTGAAAACTAATGGTGTGTCAGCGGAAGTGATAATATTGAAACAGTGATTAACAGTGAAAACTGTTAATCCTTTCACAAACACTCCTGTAGAGCTTTATCTAACGTTATCCGTTGCAAAATTCTGTAGTCGAAACTTCCATATTACTATCCTGTTTACCATCGGTTTTATGCCAAAGTGTTAATTTTAGCCTATAAGAAAAGATACATAACCGTACAAAGCAAATGTGTAAGATTTCTTATGCAAGTCTATAGTGATGCAAGTCAGGGGCAGCCAGCTACATTAGCATGGAACTGGCATTGTTTTGCTTCGTAACGTTCAATTTAGATTTATTATTTTTTTACGATACTCAGGTACACAGCTTATTCGCAAGTCTCAGTCTACACAATTTACATAACCCACATAATATACAATGATGCAATATAACAGTGTAGGACACAACACAAGTGGAAGACCCATCCAGTTAGTAACAGCCTGCGTCTGCACAGCTTGCAGAACTTGTGGGGCTAACAGAAGCGTGTTTGTTAGCAGACGGACAGCGAGTGACAATATATACTGATTCTGCATTTGCACATAATGTATGTCATTTGTTTGGAGCAGTGTGGAAAGGTCGGGGATTTAAGAAAACGGATGGTTCTCCGATACAACATCACGCACAAATAATAAAACTGTTGCATGCTATGATGAGGCCTAAAGAGATAGCGATAGCTAAGTGTGCAGCTTATAAAACAGACGTGTCAAGAGTGACACAAGGGAACAAAGCTGCTGATGAAGCTGCAAAAGCTGTCACGGGAGCTGACAAATTGGGCAAGGTTTTTCTGGTCACTCATGGGGTGGACTTGGAAGACAAAATTACGCTTAAGGATGTGATTTTGATGCAGGAAGCTGCTTCTATGACTGATAAACAGTTATGGCTAGACCGAGGTGCTGTTAAGGATTCTATCGGTCTTTGGAGAAATCAGGAGGGGCTGATAGTAGCACCTCTGGACCTGTTAGGTCTGATGATTCAGGAAGCACATGGGTTAGCTCATGTTGCCAGGGGGGAGGTTAGGAGAAAAATCACAAAGGAGTATGGTTTTTGGGCACCATATTTGCTTGAACAGATTGACTACGTCATAGGCAGGTGTACAATCTGTCTGAAAAATAATGTCCGCAGGGGTGTGACTGTTCTTCCTGGTTACATTCCCACCCCAAGGGGTCCTATGCGTGAGTTGGTTGTTGACTTTGTCAATATGATAAAACCAGTTGAAATGAAAAGATACATGCTAGTGGTTGCGGATAGATTTTCACGATGGCCGGAGGCCGGTCCAACCAAGTGGAAAGACGCTCAGTCGGCTGCCGAGTGCTTGTGTAGAGATGTCATAAGCAGCTGGGGACTTCCAGATCGAATATCCTCAGATAATGGGAAAGAGTTTGTGGATAAAACAGTGAAATTGATTTAGCAAAAATTGGGAATTAAACAACGTCTTGGAGCAGTTTATCACCCATAAAGTCATGGGATATGTGAAAAAATGAATGGTGTTTTGAAAAATCGCATTGTCAAGATTTGCCAACGTACTGGTCTAAACTGGATAGCGGCGCTCCCTTTGGCGTTAATGGTGTGTCGCTCAAGTGAGCTGCGTAATTTACGTATAACGGCCCATGAATTGGTCACAGGAAGACTGATGCCTATGCCTTGTTTACGAACAAGTGGCAAGGGTCCAAGTTTGGCTCTTTTAGAAGACGAAAATGAGAGCGTATGTCACAAATATGGCCAATTTCCATAAAATATTATCCACATATGTTTCTGACAGGCAAAGGAGAGAAGAGGTGCAGGAGAAGCTCGATGAGCAAAAAAGGAGTACAGTGCAACCTGGGGACAAGGTGTTCCTGAAGGTCCTCTCTAGGAGGAAGTGGTATAACGAACGCCGTGAGGGACCATTTGAAGTGGTTCGTTGTACCAGAACAGCTGTCCAAGTTAAAGGGTCTCCAACGTGGTATAATTTATCACATTGTGTGAAAGTGCCTAGTGAAGAGGTACCACACGTGGACAGCCAAGATGGTGAAGGCTCAAGAGAGCCGGATGACAATAGGGAAGAACAGGCAGAAGGAGAGATGCATGACAATATCCAGAACCAAAACCCATCAACACATCATCGCAGCATTATTGTTCGGACACCACAGCTGTCTAAGCTGATGATACACAGAGCAACTTTTGATAACTGTTCTAAAGTGTGGCAACAATCTCACTTATATTATATTCAGTCTGTCTCACTAAGCATTTTTGTTATCATCCAATACATCTTAGAAATGCTGATATTGCTGAGCCTCTCTAGTGAAAGATATACACAGCTCTGACGTATCATGTCTGCCAAATGCAGTCAATGTAGCTATCATGTAACAAGCATGGATTAGTTCAACATCAAACTGATAAAAATATTACTGTAACATTGCAGGTAGAGTTTACCTGAGTTTTCTGCATTTTGAACGATGCCGTCTCTTGTTATGTCTCTGTTTTGGCCGATGCCGAGTGCTCGTTAATTAGTTTGAGCACATAATTAGTGGTTGCAATCTGAAACCTCACCGCTAAAGGTCAATGAAAACCACACATGGCCCATTTAAAGGTGGAAGGGTACCAATATTTTTTGGCCACTCTGCAGATGGAGAGTGGAAAAGTGGACTATGCGTTTTGAAAGGTTTCTGTAGACATTGTGTCACGTGAAAAGATGGAAATGAAGTCAGGCTAACATTTTTGCAGCCATTTTTCAAGCCTACAAGAGGTCAGTCTTTGATGCTAGAAGGATATATTATGGGTGAATTATTATTTTTAAACACGTGCTTCTATGATGCTAGACAAATAGAAATCTTTAAATACCATGTGTTGCTTGGCATGTAATTTTAGATCTCTTCAATTGTGTTATGAGTTGTGGATCAGACATGGCAACTTTTAGGATGCGCATATCAGTTTTGCCATCGTCTGGTAGAAGTGGTAGCTTAATGCCAGCCTTGCTCTATTGCTTCTATCTGGCCCAGTAGCTACAGTGAGGTAAATAACTTGCATGCATTTGGCCTTGCAGTAACTGTCCTCTGCAAGTGTCAGATCGAGAAAAATAATGTTACTGGACATGTTTCTATCTGTCATCCAGGCTATATATCTTCATGCCCTTTCTCTTTTCAGTAACATAATTGAACTAAACTTGTAGCACATGACTGACTGACTGAGGCCTCCAGCACCGAGTGCTGAACTGATGCTTACAGTTACTGTAGCAAAGCCTGAGCTTTATTGATCTTTCTTGTTGGGATCATTTCCCCACATAGAGGCGGAGGGAACAGAAGACGGGGCAGGGCTGATTGTTTTTGACACACTGCCATCCCCAGGATCCTTCAGTGTCCATTGATTTCACACAGAGGATAAATGGACACTGCACAGTGTAGTCTAATATACAAAAGCAGTAGCAATGCCTTGAACTGCCATTGTGTGTTTTGTGTGTAATCAATACATATCAAAGTCATATACTTTTTTAACCTTTTGCACTGAAGATAATGATCCACATGCATCCCAGGCTTTAATCCCTCGATCTACTGTTAAATGGAAAGTTGAAATACACAATAATGGCAAGCGTTTCTTCCATGCAGATGCAGTAACGAATATTAAAATTGCCTTCAATTAATGATTCTGATCACCAACACTGAGGTTGGCACACAAAACTGTGTCAGTGTGATTCAGTCAAGTTGTTACATCTATAGCATGATTATTCACATTGCGATTTTCTATTGAAGGAAAAACGGGGTTGATAACAATATAACAAGAGCCCGACTGATTTATAGTTTTGCAGATATTATCGGTTGATATGAGCTAATTGCAGATAAATCAGTATCTGCGTTTATAGCAGGCAATTTATGATTATTAAAAAAGAAAGAGAGTTGGATCCTTGACTCATGGCATGTGTGTTGCAGAGATTGCCCACCACAAAACAAAAGAATTCGCTACTGCGTGTGCAGAGAGTCTTCCGTGCCATGTAGAACGAACAAGGAAGAGTAGCTGTGCAAAACGTATTGTAAATATATCTGTGAGTCGCTTGTGTGTAGTTAAAGTCGGGCGTAGGAAATAATTAAACTAGAGGGGACATGTAAGTATATAACATGGCTTCATGCCAAACAAAGTTATCTAGCTCCTCTTTCAAATGTGAAATCTTGGCATGAAATCTCAAAGTTGAAAGTCTTCCTTTTAGACGGTCATATAGTATTAGATGCATTCAAGAGCAGCGTTTCCTCTTCCTCACTGTATCATAGATGGTGGTTGAGAAATCCCATCCATCCATCCATCATCAACCGCTTATCCTGCGTACAGGGTCGCGGGGGGGCTGGAGCCAATCCCAGCTGACACCAGGCGAAAGGCGGGGTACACCCTGGACAGGTCACCAGTCCATGGCAGCAGTTGAAAAATATATATAAATATTGTAGCTTTGAATTAAAGAGTGCTGGTAAAGGGATAAACTAGATGTGAATATGCTATGCATTGAAAATATTCAATGTGGCAGAGTATGAGTGTAGTACTGCACGACAAAATATATATTGCCTATGTAGGAGAGCCCTATTTATTATTATAATTTAAAATAATAATTGTAATGACATGAGGAATAGGCAGTATTATTAGTATTTTTTTATTTATAGTTTTTGTTTGGCAGTCCCAGACTACAGAGGGAGATATATCTCGATCTCTTAGCTTGCTACATTTCACTGGGGGGTAGATTCTGTGTAGTGAAGATTCATTTAATGTAGAGTAGCTAGTAGCTTAGCTCACTACATTTTCCAAGTAGCTTGCCCAACACTGTCAATCTCTAAACTGTAATGAAGAATGCAAAAGTGTAAAGATATAAATATGGAATGGAGATTAAATCAGTCATATATACTATATGACTGATTTAAAAAGCATGTAACACCAAAACATTACATACATACATACCATTGGTACAAAATTATATATATAGATAAATAGCTGTAGGCTGGGCGGTACGGTGGTACAGTGGTTAGCTGTGTCACCTCACAGCAACAAGGTTGTGGGTTTAAACCCCAGTTACCTTGGACTTTCTGTATGGAGTTTGCATGTTCTCCCTGTATTTGCGTGGGTTCTCTCTGGCATTAATGTTATATTATAAGTATTATCTTAATAAATATTTGCAGGTTTCAAAACAAAAACCCTGTTGGACGTATTTGATATTTGCTACATTCCCCTCTGGTAAAGCAGGTGTGAGTATACCTGTAACATCTAGTGACGGGAAGACATCTACTCAATAACAATAAACCATTAAAGCAAGAAGAAGAGCAGCCTAAGAATAAGAACAGCCGCACGAGGATTCAAGGATGGATGAATGTTAGAGGGATGGAGTAACCGCGCTCAGCTACACTTCACTGTAACTGGCTGGTTCTGTCAACCCCTCAACTCTGCATTTTGTGTAGAATGATAAATACGAAGTGCATCTATCTCTAATGCCGCTGTTTATTATCTGGATGGGAACAGAATATGTACTGGTCAGTCATACAGTTGGCTCGCTTTAGGCAGCTCACACACAGCACACTACAAGAGAGCAGCAAATCACTTAAGCACAGATGATAGCCAGGTAATTAGAAGGTAGAGAATGTATTTTGTCGTTACTTAAACATTAGCACTTAAAAAGTACACCAATATACCTCTCCATAAGTGCACGTGTTCATGTAGTTCTCACTCATTAACTATCAACGTTACAAAACCGTGAGAGAGGGCACCCTCAAGCCACTAAATCCACACACATACATGGATAATGAATGACTGACTTACGGCAAGTGGAATCATATACTAAATAAACTCTGTTACACCTAAAATCTTTACCAAATGGAAGGAGGCTTAGTCGTACTTAATGAAGAGCAACATCGAAATCACTCTCTTCTACCAGTTATCTCACTTAACCAGTAACAATTGAAGCATACTGTCAGCATAAGTGATGTTTACATAGCATCATTCAAGTGCTGAATTTTCGTGCCCCTGTTGCGTTTTCATTTATATAATGCAGGGATGTTCACAGCATTTCAGTTTCAGACAGGTATCACATTCTGACCCGCTGATTATAGGCTCTTACTTATGTAGAAATGAATTGACCCAATCATTGTTGCACTGGACATTTCCCTTATTTTCAGTCCCTACGAATGTTAAGATCTAGTTGAAGTGATATTTTCCTTGTTATTGTTGATAAAGCCATTCCAAATTCACAAGTGTTCAGTGCCATCAATGCCCCCTTTTGCTCTTCCCAGGTTTCAAAGCCTTACTGAAGTGCCTGTCTGGGAGGTTCTGCAGTCGGGAGCTGATAGGAATCATGGGGCCCTCAGGGGCCGGGAAATCCACCTTAATGAACATTCTGGCTGGATACAGGTGAGTGCCAAAATTCCGCTCACTTTCCCTCAGCTAAGTAAAGGGGTTGTAATGCTTTCCTCAGTATTATAAGACAAAGTTGCTTTATTTCATCCACAAAAGCCATATGTGGATCAGATTAGCTGCACAGTTAGGAGAATTACATCACAGGTGTATATGGCATAGAACCTGCAATACAGAAATTAAGGCTTTAGATAACTGGTGTAGGAGCTCATGTGTTTGTGCATCATTTGTTTGTTCTATTCCTTCCAATACACTCTGTCTAGCACATTGACCTGTCTAGAGTGCGTGTGTCCTTCTTGCTGCCCAGGGAAACAGGGATGAAGGGTCAGATCCTGGTAAATGGGAAACCCAGGGACCTGAGGAAATTCAGGAAAATGTCCTGCTACATCATGCAGGAAGACATGCTGCTGCCACACCTCACTGCACGGGAGGCCATGATGGTGAGCTGCTGATGACAGGTGCAAGAAAAATGGAACACATCCCCAAAGTGTGTTTTTATTTTGAAACTTCTGTTTGAACTAGGTTCAAGGTTCTCCAACGAAGGTTAAAATCAAGGGCAACTGGACTTGGTTGAAGATACTGGAAGACGTTTCGTCCCTCATCCAAGGGACTTCTTCAGTTCTTCAGAAGACGTTTCGTCCCTCATCCAAGGGACGAAACGTCTTCCAGTATCTTCAACCAAGTCCAGTTGCCCTTGATTTTAACCTTCGTTGGATAACTATGACCTGGATGACTGAGAATCTTCAGACATCTAGGTTCAAGGTTGGTAGTTATTCTGCCAAGATGCTGCAGGGATGGGCTTCTGACCAAGACCGCCACCTATTTGCTCTCCCTGCACAAATACCTGTTGCATTGCAAGTTTATGACACTTTTTTTCTCTTTGCTGCAGGTTTCAGCCAACTTAAAGCTGGGTGAAACTATGGATGTGAAGAAAAAACTGGTGAGCTAATCAAACAAACTCTCCGCTTAATATAGACATTAAAAGGGTAATAACAATAATACTTATCCTTGAATACTGTATCCTGGCTTTAAACACACCAAAGTCACACCAAACACACCAAAGTCAAAGTAATACGGAGGAATGTCACTTGCTTGACACGCTCCTCTCTGCAGACACACCAGTGTACCCACTTTGCATAAAGGGAACATTTTCCAGGTATATACACTTCACTCTTTGAGCTGTTGTCAAATATCTGACTTTGTCGGTCACTCTCTATCTGACTTTCTCTGTCCAGGTGAATGAGATTCTGACTGCATTAGGGCTCCTTGACTGTGCTCACACTCGTACCAGCTCGCTGTCAGGTGGTCAGTGTAAACGATTGGCCATCGCCCTCGAACTGGTCAACAACCCTCCAGTCATGTTCTTTGATGAGCCCACCAGGTGAGAGAATAGCAGCTGTGGGGATGATGGTTAGATTTAGACGTAACACACTATTATTTGAAATGAGATTTGATCATCCAGATATGCAGCAATGAATATTCAATGCACAGTACACTTTGACCCCACCATATTTTGCCAATATTCTACTTGTAAATGTGAACACTGGGACAAAACATTTGAATTCTTTTGTTCCAGAAAAGTCAAAATTGCGGGCAACCTAAAGGCATGTTTCAGTTGGACATAGACCAATCAGCCATAACATTATGACCACTGATAGGGGAAGTGAATCACTGATTATCTCGTTACAATGGCACCTGTCAGTGGGATATATTAAGCAGCAAGTTAATATTTTTTCCTCAAAGTTGATGTATGAGGAGCAGGAAAAATGGACAAGTGTGAGTAACTCTGACAAGGGCCAAATTGTGATGGCCAGAGGACTGTGTCAGAGCATCTCCTGTCTGTGGTCCCTATGAAAAGTGATCCAAGGAAGGAAAAGCTGTGAACTGGCGACAGGGTCATGGGCGACCAAGGCTCATTGCTGCATGTGGGGAGCCAAGGCTGGACCGTTTGGTCCGATCCAACAGACGAGCTACTGTAGGTCAAAGTGTTGAACAAGTTGATGCTGGTTCTGATAGAAAGGTGTCAGAACACACGAGCATACACAGTGGAGCCCATACAGAGTGGCAAAAGGTAGACCTATGGCTGAGTTCTAGATGTTTATCTCATGGAAACCCTAATAATGACTAAAGTACTCCTTGACAAGAATAACATAGTTTTCTGTAGTAAACCTCCACCTTTTGAAAGAATAATTTAGCTTTACTAAAACTTGGCTTAGTGATTATTTCTATTTGGTACGATAACATTGTAATCACCAAATTGTTGAGATTTTAGAACATGGCAACATTGCTAAAAAGAGGAAAGAAAACAAGCAGCCAGAACTAGTAGTAGTTCTACTATTTGGAAAAGAAAGAAAAGGTAAGTACACTTATTACCCAAACTGTCTGCCCAAACATCAGCAACAAACCCAACATCCTTGTTAAACTTTCACCTTCCATACTAAGCTTAGTTGTTAGCACATTTTCCAACATTACTGTGCGATACCTACCTCCAAATAAAATGGCACATAGAATCCGGCCAAACTTTTTGCTCATTTACAACCTGACCACACACTGACAAGAGGCCATGGTTACTGGTGAGATGCTTCACTAAGCTAAAACTGAGCGTTCAACACACAGGGTGAAAAGAGGAGCTGCAGCAATGTGCAGCATGAAAAAAATACGGTGTTTTTTATAAACTGAAACCATGTAAACCTGTTCTGGTACAACCCCTAAATAAAATGATGAACCTGAAAATTAACACCAAAACAAAATCAGTTGACCTTAAAGGAAAAGTTAAACATTTTGAGAAATATGCATTTTTACTTTCTTACCAAGAGATAGATTTTGTAAAGGACTGTTTCTTAGCCAGGACGAGTTGCCAGACAACCAGCAGAGAGAGAGTTATTGGTCCCAACCAAGAGTTGGTCCAGTGCGTAAAATGGCAAATTGTCATTTTCACAAGGTTTGACTTTGTGTACAGATTAGAGATGTGAGTGGTATTCAAAATTAATCAATAAATGGGGGTCATTGTCATAATAGCTCAGTACTTACTGGTTTATGTCAAGCTTTCAGATCACTTCCCAGCTGCTCATTTAATTTTCTGTATGTCTCTCTCTCTCTGTTCAGTGGCTTAGACAGTGCTTCATGCTACCAGGTGGTATCACTAATGCGCTCTCTAGCACTGGGAGGACGGACCATCATCTGCACCATTCACCAACCTAGCGCCAAACTGTTTGAGATGTTTGACAAGGTACAAATCTGTCAATAAATGAGGACATGAATGGATGGCTGAACATTCCAGTATCTATTTATTTTATAAGAAGCTGTGGCGCATAGACAATAAATTCCAGTTTCTGTCAGTTGGAAACTGACTAAAGGCCGTTTGCTTGTCAGCCTTGAATAATTTTGTTCTTCCACAGCTTTACATTCTTAGTCAGGGACAGTGTATCTACAAAGGCACAGTTCCTTACCTCATCCCCTATCTGAAGACTCTGGGCCTTTATTGTCCCACCTACCACAACCCTGCAGACTTCAGTATGTCCACTTCACATTTATTCATGTATATGCCACACTGTGCTGAGGATGTTCTGAAACATTATTAATTCCTTCCTTTATGTCTTTCTGCTTTTGCCTCTGGTTCAGTCATCGAAGTGGCATCAGGAGAGTATGGAGACTTGAACCCTGTGCTGTTTGAGGCAGTCCAAGGTGGAATGTGTGCATTAGAAGAGAAGAAGAACCAATGTGGTAACAATGGCCCATCAGTCTGTGCAACAAAGTGCCCGGTGGTGCGTAGTAGATGTTGTGATGCTGTACTGCAGCCATGGCTGGATTACTAACTGGGCAAACTGCCTGTTCATTGTATGGCAGTTACTTTGTGGTAAATTGAATAATTGCTAATTTGTTGTAATATTATTTGTAAAATTGAGAATTTAAAGGAAATTTGTTCCCGCTTCGTAACTCGATACAGGTGCTGCTAGGTGGATTTTGTTGCCTTAGGACAGAACCAGGCTAGCGATGTCAGCCCTGTTTTTGGTCTAAGCTAAGATTACCATATCCTAGCTGTACCTTTTACATTTACAGTAAAGACGTGAGAGTGGTATCAATCTTATCTAACTCCCGGCAAGAAAGCAGACCAAGCGTTATATCCCAAAATATCAAACAATTTCTTGAAAATAAATGTATTTATCATCAAATTATCTCTAGCTAAATTACATATATCAAACATGGAGCCAATGTAGTATTCTAGTTGAGGAAGACTGGTTGGTTTCTGGGTCAAAATAGGTTGGGGGGGGGCCCACACTTAATTTTTGCCACAGGGCCCAACAGTATGTTATTCCGGCCCTGACAGCAGAATGTGAATTTTGCAGCACTTTTGTTATGTGGGGTATAATTGTAGACAGATTTGTCAGTATTATGAGATTATCTACTTCCATTTTCTCCAGGATGTCAGCATAGAAAGCCATACTTTTGCCACAAGCACACTAACACAGTTCTGCATCCTCTTCAAGAGAACCTTCATAACTATATGTCGAGATCAGGTGGGTGACAACATTTGTTCACAAATATTGTAGAAGTATTGTAGCTGTGCGCTGGTTTCAAACATGAGGAAAAGGTAGAAGGAAAAGTGCCAGATTAAGTCACCTTAAAGAAATTGAGCGAAAACAATCAGGCAGTTTAAGTCTGAGACTGGATATAAATTTTTTTCCTGCTTCTGTTCTTTTCTCAGGTTTTGACCCACCTCAGACTGATGTCCCACATCGCCATAGGTGTGTTAATAGGCTTGCTGTATCTCAACATCGGCAATGATGCCAGCAAGGTCTTTAACAACACCGGGTTCCTCTTCTTCTCTATGCTCTTCCTCATGTTTGGAGCGCTCATGCCGACCGTGTTAACCTGTGAGTCTCATCGAGGGGAGGGAACTGACTTATATTTACATTCAGTTTGTTCATACTGTTCTGCCAATAAATTATAATGACAGATGTATGTGAACGGGTTTATTCACCATCTGTTCAGTTCCTCTGGAGATGTCTGTGTTCCTGAGGGAGCATCTTAACTACTGGTACAGCCTGAAAGCCTACTACCTGGCCAAGACCATGGCTGATATCCCATTCCAGGTGAGATGTTATAGTTGGCTCTCTGAGGGCCTGAGTGCTGACAATCCTCTTACACAGCAAAATGCAACTATGCAGTTCAACACTCATCTCTAGAGTTAGCTGAAAGCACTTCCTGGTTGTCAGCATTCCTGCAGGGCAAGGTTTGACCACTTTCAAATCATTCTCAGTTTAAATAGTACACATTTTTTTTCTACTCAAAGAAGGAATGCTTCCTACCTTGTTTAGAGGCTGACTCCAGCAAAACTAAATGCAAAGTTTACTATAAACATACTAATATAATATTGCGTTGCATGTGGTGTATCCTGGTCTTGTGCTGACATCAATTTAGTGAATTTTCAGGCAAATAAGTTGGATGACATGGATGGTGTTCTATAAAGTTTGAAAACTTTGAGTAAGATTTTGTAAATCTTATTGTTATTATTGTACAACAACTGAAGTATCAATCGTGAAATCTAAATTCTTTTACTAGCTCAGTGGTGCCCAAAGTGGTGCCTTGAGGATGGGCCAAGGTTGCTGCAAGATTTATAACATCATTGTTAATATTTGTGCATTTTTAATGTTTGACTGCATTAAATACATTGCTAACATTTACGTGACCTACAAACTATGTTAAGTTTTTATACAAATCAAAACAGAAGAAAAAAGCAAAAAATATCAAAATCACCATATTAAAAACAAATACTGAAAATAGTGGCCATGAGAGCAAGTGATGGAAAGATTTGTAACAGAGTCATGTTGTCGTTGTGGAAATGATTGGCTATTCTGTCGTTTAGGTACAAGGACATGTTGATATTGGGGGTTGGTCTAAAAATGTTTGCGAACCACAGTGCTAGCTCATGTTCCATAATCCAAACGTTTAGCCAAAAGCGTTTATAATTATATTTAATGTATTGTATGATAGTGGCTTCATCTACATACACCACAGGTCCTCTTGCATGGAAGTTGCCATATTGCGCCGCCATGTTTCTACAGTAGCCTAAACCGACAAATGGCTTTACAGAGCATGTTTCGTCACTACGTTGATTACGTATGATGCAGAAGAAGAAGAAGAAGTAGTTGTAGTTGTCTGATTTGTTAGAAGAAGAGAAGAGAAATTAGCTGTAGCTTCTCCTATGCTCTTGCAAAGGGATAGATAAGCGGTGAGTGAGTCGCTGGTTGCAGTTCCAACCCTCACCACTAGATGCCACTAAAACTTACACACTGAACCTTTAAGCACTAAATTGACCCTAGAACATTTAAGGGAAATTTGCCTTTATTGGAATTTATAAAAAGGCCATTTACAGAGCTTCAGTTGTTTGTGATTTGGCTGGTATGGAAAATAAAAGCCTAATTCTCTGTGTGTGGTTCTTGCCCCAGCTTCAGTACAGTTTCCACTGACATCAGTGTGAGGGTAAATTAGATAAAGAAAACTTTCAGTTTGTCCATTCACTAATGAGCAGTTTTATTTTAGGTGATCTGCCCCATCATGTACTGCAGCATAGTGTACTGGATGACAGAGCAGCCTCCTGAGGCCAGCCGCTACCTTCTCTTCATAGCCCTTTCCACCTGTACTGCCCTGGTAGCCCAATCCCTGGGCCTACTGGTTGGGGCCGCCTCCACCTCACTACAGGTACTGCAGGTTTGCATTGTGAAATATAGGATTTCTTGGCTCATGTTATGCATATAAGGCAGAATATGTCTGCTGCATCCTTATACAGGTAGCCACATTTGTTGGACCTGTCACAGCTATCCCAGTGCTGCTTTTCTCTGGATTCTTTGTGAACTTCGACACAATCCCCAAGTATCTGCAGTGGAGCTCCTATGTGTCTTATGTCAGGTGTGTACCAGTATGGGCATTTTTATTTTTTTTCATTAGAAGTGGGCCATAAAGATGATGATTTCTCTCAGTTGGTTTGTCCACAGCAACATGTCCTATTTATCCATCCTATTTATGCGCGCACACAGTTTTCCTTTGCAATAAGGGACTATAACGGACTAGAAGCAGGTTATACTTTAATTTGTCTTTCCAAATAGGGAAAATTTCCTGCATTGTTCAAGGGCTGGCTTCACCAAACTAAATACTCACTTAACCAGGAATGTACCAATATAATATTGAGCATCATGTAATAACATTTTCATGATCTTATTCTAAATTTCTCTTACTTTTTTCTTTGAGGTTTGCTCATGCGAGACTTCCAAGTCAGAGTCAGTCTGACTGTCTTAACTGCACGAACTTGTTGTTTATCAGTTGTTTCAGCCAGATGAATGCCACCTGTTCTTGAAGAGGTGTGTGTTTGTGAGATTTGATCATTAGCATAATTGATGCCTCTAAATTGCTAACTTTCAGTCTAAATTTCAATAAAGCAGTTTTGATATCTGGCTAAACTGTTGGCTTGTTTCCTGCAGTTTCCAGCCCGTGCTCCAACTCTCTGACCCATCAGGACCCTTAGCGATGTCACTGTGTTGCCAGATATCATTAATTAACTTGATGAGCACAATGTTAACATAAGTGATAGAAACAATATCCAGCGCTACTAAAATAAGTAGCTTGTAAAAAACTGAAATTGTCCTCATAGGTTGATTTCTAAGTAGTTTGTAATACTGACATTTCGAACCACTATCATTTCAAAATGTTCCACTTAATAAACTCATAAAGACTCATAAAAGCTATGTCAAAAGTTAATTGCTGGATATTCATAGAATTTGCTGTGAATGTTTCCCAGAAGATTAACCCTTTTTAATTTAGACACTCCTTGTCAGCTTTCTAATCGAATAACCAGATTGCCATGACATTTGCTGAGCACAGGATTAACCCTACTGACTTTACTGACCTCATTTTTTATTGAATTTACAACCACACAGACAAATGTAACATTTTGAACCTCATTACTGAAAACGCTGTAAGATCCATCCAAATCTTTCACTTTCACTTTAGTTGAGTTGAAGAACTTCTAGTTTAAATTTTGAGTTTGAAGCGAGTTTGCAATTGTGAATTTGTCTCAGTGTTTGTATCTCTCCCACAGGTATGGCTTTGAAGGGGTGATCCTGTCTATCTACGGGATGAACCGTTCAGAGCTGGAGTGTCCGGGGAAGGTGTGCAAGTTCCAACAGCCTGAAGAGGTTCTGCAGTTATTAGATGTGGAAGATGCAAAGCTCTACATAGATTTCATTGTCCTGGGCATTTTCTTCATCATCCTACGGCTGGCTACCTACCTTGTCCTCCGCTACAAGGTCAAGTCTGAGCGATAGGTTTTGCTTGACTCCTCTTTCAAATCTCAAGGCCCTCCCTAAAGTCCTTTCAGACCTGGTCTCTTTTTGGTGCACAGAAAACAACCTATCTCATGTGGGAATTTGTTTCATTTTATGCTGCTAAAAGGACAGAACATAAAATCTGATCTGTTCTACTGCCAACCAAGTGTGGAGGGCAGTGACTCATGTTGCAGAGCAGTCATCTTAGAAATCAGCATATACCTGTTTTACCTCAGACATCAGGACTTACCTCCAGCGCACAAAGCCAGATCAGCAGTTGATGAGGGCAAAAATCGACTGAGCCACTTTCAGCAGCATGTACTGTACATTTCATATCCGTGTGACACAGTAACTACAAATTCATGCTTATTCTACACTGTGTTGCCATTCCATCAGTGTAGGGATGTTAGGACTTTGGTCTTCTCCTTGAGAAAAGTAAACAGGGTGTTTACATTGCTTTATTAAAACCTAAGGACAAACGGTTGCACTAGAGAATCATTGTACCTGAAACACTAGTTAAAAGCAGTTTGTTTGAGCTAGTTTGTGTCTGTATTTTTGTTGTCATATCACAGTTTGGAGTCCCAAAACATTAACTTCTTGTGTCTGAATATCAAATCATTGTTTGAGTTAAATAATTTTTTTAACATGTCGATAGATTAAATTAAGATTTAGCATAGTACTGAAATTTGGTATTTTTTGTACTTCTATAATATAATCGAAAATCTTAGTTGAAATAAAACTTGTTCAGCCTTAATCATTTTATACTGTACCATATTATCTTTAGAATTATATGCTGATGCTATTATATAAATGTATTTAAGCAAAATAGATGAATTACTGTATCACTATTTTTTTGTGTCCACACTGCATAACAGTAATGTCACAAGGACAAAACATGCTCACGTAGTTATGTTTGGTGCTATCTTAAGTTTAATTTTTGTTTGAATTACATGGGGGGGGGGGTTGTTAACGTATGCATCTGGACTGCACATTACAAGTATACTGGCCACTTAGAGAACAACCAAAGACAAATAATTGTAACTGGAAGTATGCTCACATTTTACTTATAATGTACTGACAATCTTTTTGTTGTTGTTGATGTTGATGGGTATATCATGACCACTTGTATATTCATTCATTCTATTGTGAAAGATATATTTTGGTGAACAATAAACATTGATCTAATTAAATCTCTATCTAGTTTATTCATGGTCTGTGAAAAAACCCCGGAAGATCGGCGGTTCAATCCCCGGCTCCTCCGAAGTGTCCTTGGGCAAGATACTGAACCCCAAAATGAATGTGTGTGAGTGTTAGTTTCTGTTTGGGCACTTAGGCTTGGTGAATGCGATGTAAAGCGTAAAAGCACTTTGAGTAGAAAAGGCGCTATACAGAGCATTTACATTTCTCCCAGAAGGAATCAGATCCATCTCAGCTGGCTCCTTTTAATGTGACCTTGGTTCTACTCTACTTCCAGATGTCTGAGCTCTTCTTGCTATCTCTAAGGGTGAGCCCAGACACCATGCGAACATAACAACCACAGATCTGATGCTTGCACTTACTTGGAAATGGAGGTAGATGAACTTGAAAGGCCTGTTGAGCCCGTGTGTCCGATACAGCATGAGAACCAAGTAGCGGTACCTGTGGAAGTCAAACAGCCGGTGGTAGTTTGGGGTGAAGAGCGGGTCGGCAACACTCTGTGGTGTCAGTGTGGCTGTTGTGTGGCGATGCCCACTATGTGAGAGCTCAGCTCCCTCTTCATAACGATGGTCCCATAAAGTGGCCACTAGGAATGAAACGGTTCCCGGTTTGATGATAAACCACGGTAAAATTAGTATTAACCTTTTTAAATTTAAATTCTCATTAAAACCATGTTCGATTACTACGTTTTGAAAATACTCAATGCTCCTCCTGAATCTGAGGTTCGACAATCATCTGAGGCGGTACCACACTTATCCTCACTGTTGTGTATAAACGTAAGTGTTCTCAGTACCCTGATCTAACCTGACTTTTTGTGGGCTTCCATTGTTTTGGTCACAGCATCTATAAAATATCCTGCGATAATACAAAGGTCATTACTGTTTTTTTATATGCTTCTGGCCATATCATTTTCCTCTAGAAGCCATCTATGCAACCTCTGATACATATGCCATAAGGCATTCATTTGTCCATACCCTCCTATAAGCCATATGTAGTTAGGCCCTCGACTGACATACGTACGTACAGATCTACGCCATTCCTGTTCATCAGTCACATCAATTGATGCACAGTTTCACTGTCACAATTGTCTCGGCCGTCAAACATTTCTGGTGCGTCCATCTGTAGCTGTGCTGTTTGCCGGACATTTGCAGCTGTTGGTGAGTGAAGGATGCCACTTCAGCTTCAGCTGTCTTATTTCATATTTTCGGTAGTGAGATATTTGTGTATATGTTTATTTACAGATCTCCACAGTACACATTGGACAAAATTCCACAAATGTGTAAAAAGGAACTGTAACGTGACCAACAAATTCACACGAAGTAATCTGCAAATGTGTAAAAACAGTTTTGTGTGTACACATCACCCTGTATTTTTGTGGATATGATTTTACACATCACAAATGTAAAAATACACATTTGCAGATAGTGAAATATTTGCGCATCATTGTACACATTTGTAGATTGTCTTCTGTGGGTTACAAATATTAAAGTCCAATTAAATGTTCCATATCATCTCTGCCAAAGCTGGTTCTTTTGTAGCAAAACCACAAAACTTTCATGATTTGTGAATCCAAATGTAGTCTTCAATTATGGAATTAGTTTGAGTCTGCTAAGCTTTGTCTCGGTTGCTTTGGTTCATATGAGGAAGCAAGACACAGGCTGATGCAACTTTTGAGAACTTATCTCATTATTTTGAGATACAAATTCATTATTTTTTTAACCACCTTCAAATGTATAAACCTGGCAGTGTTAATATTACAGCAGTACTCAATACTGACCACTGTTAAAGAGCATTTTAACAGCTGGCAGCTGGTTATGTTCTAAACTTTTTTAAATTTCCAGCATTGAAATGCATTTTTATCTATAGACATGATGTGAACTCTCAGACAGCTTGAGAAGCAATGTACCTGGCAGATGGGTGGTGCTGCATTTCAAACAGGAGAACCAATCAAAAGCATCAGGATAGCATCAACCTTTACTAAACAGCTGTGGCTAGAAATGGCAAATTGTGCACATGAAAAACATGTAGAGCAGCAAAATAAATATCAATCAACATATTCAATATATTCATATGTAACCCCCAATGTAATCATGAACATTTTCGTTTATTTTGTAATTAAAGACTCCATTACGTTGTTACTAACCCAACACTGATCATACATCATATGCTCTATGATTGTTATGCAACATACATTAACTTTCTCAAGGAAACTTAAGAAGTCAAAATTCCTGTGCCAAGTTCTTATTAACTACAGAGGAGCAACAGAAAACACCCTGACTGAAAACATCACTAACTGACATGGGATGTCGGTGAGGTGAGGTGCCTACGTGGAGCCAAAAGGATGCTAAAAGCCAGCGCCCACCCCAGCCGCAGCCTGTTCACCCTGCTGCTGTCTGGAAAGAGGAGTTTCAGCTGCCACACCACCAGACTGCAGAGTAGCTTTTTCTCCCAAGCTATCAGACTACTGAAACTGTAGACTCTCTCTACAACCTGTTGTAATGTGACAAATAAACCTACCTTATACCTTGTATTTGAAAGCCTGTTGAAATTTGAAGTTATCTTAAACAAAAGTGCAGTCCTAATTTGAAATAAAGCCAACATAATTAGAGCGATCAAACCATGATCAGTATGCGTCTGCTGCCGTACCACTAGACAGCAGAGCAGCTTCTTCCCTGAGGCTGTGAGAGTTGTCAATTCATCAATAATTTTATTTTGCAGTGAAGATAAGTTTTGTATATAATGTTTGTTTTTGTAAATAGCTCTTCATCTAATTATACAACCCTGTGTTGTAAAATTATAAATACCTTGTACCTTGAATTGAAGGATAACTACTATTATTATTAACTACCATCTAACTCAAGTCCCACTATTTTGATCTGCATTTTTCAGACTCAGTGTTTGAATTCAGAGATGGCTCCAAAGATCCTGATACAGTGTGCAGCTGCAGCAGTGTGTATTCCAGTGAGCCATATACAGTGGCGTATATTAAGAAAAGACTGTCAGACCGTGTGTCAGTATACACCACAGAGCTACTGGTAATATTACTGGCCCTGCAGTGGATAGAGGAAAAGCAAATAAATAAAAATGTTATTGCATCTGTCAGCAATAACAAGCATAAGATCTGGCAGATCATCATTTAGAACAGATATAATGAAATATTCCTTATATTGGGGTGGAAATGAAGAATACTCTCTTCTTTTGGGTTCCTGCTCATGTTGGTGTGGAGGGAAATGAGCAGGTGCATTTTCTGGCCAAACAAACACTCGTACACACTTGTAGCCCCACAAACTCCATTCAGCAAACCTGAAGCTAAGGCATTCATTGGGACACATGCATATATCAGCATGGCCGGAGTATTGGGATAATAATGAAACTGGATGACATCCATATAATATACAAAGACATGTTGGTGCTGGGAGGGTGGTGGGCTGGAAACAAAAGAAAAGCAAATATAATCACTTGTCTGAGGATAGGTCTTTCAGGTCTTAATCATACGTTATGTAAAACAGGCGAGCACCCAGCTGGAAAATGCACACTGTAGCCAACCAGAAACGGTCTAATATGTGCTACTTGTACTGTAGAACACACAACCTTTGCCCTGTATGTCAGACAATGTACTCATCTCAATTAGTAATGCTGCACTGGACTACGATGATGACATGTGTTGTTATTTATTATGTACATTTATTATGATAAAGGTTTCTATGCACTATGTTTTGAAATTGAAATGAAATGAAATATCAAGAGGAATCACCTTCTTCAGTCACTAAGGAAGGCAAAACATCATGACGTTTTTTTATTTATTTATTTATTATTATGATTTATTTTTTTTGTTGTTGTTGGGTTTTTCTCCTGCAAAATCTCTTTTTCCACACTCCAGTCCAGTTGGTGGCAGTAAAGCACCTCTAAGCTGGTTTGCCAATCGCCAATAAGCACTGAAAAAGAAGAGGAGGAGGAAGAAGAAGAAGAAGAAGCAGGAGGAGGAGGAGAAGGCTGCTACTTTTCGTCATGTGAATTCAAGGAGGTTTTTAAGATGCTGAGCACCTGCTGACAGCCGACAGTTCACTCGCAGTAAGCTTATTTCCTAGTTTGCGTGGTGGTCATAATGTGGCCACTGTGTTGTGGACACGGTTCTGTCTGCGTACTGTTGTGTAACTAAGCTAACATTAGCACATAAACAGCTTAGGTCACGTCAACGTCAAGGAGAGAGAAAAAGAAACGCCACAGCGTGTGAAGCTTATTAAGATAAAATCAAATAATATATTCTTTTAGTAAAGCAAGTTATTCTGTAGACTATTTTAATGTGAATCAGTATGTAGATCGGTATTTGAGACATTACAGAGGTGAAATCCTGAAAAAAAAAAAACTTCCTTTGAGACACTGAATATTGTGAACATTTGAAAAAGATTTTCACGTGCAGATAGAACTAAAAGACAGCCCTGCCACATTATCATTTTATAAAACAGGTTAGCAAACACTTGCCCATTGACACGCCCAGCAGAAACAGTATCATCAGACTGGACTCATGTTTCTGTGTGTCTGTCAAATGTGACTTTGCCTGTCAAGTTTTAAAAGTGCAAAGCTGCACTGTGAGTTATACCTGCAACACACATGAAGCAATGTCTATGCTTTGGATGGGACTGTACATACAAAGCCATTACTTCTTTATGATTTCTTATTTCTATGGTTAATACAAAAATATTGTCACTAACCCAAATGCACACTTAATTTTTACTAACAGTTCAACCAAAAGATGAAGGAATGCCGCCTTTAGTTGGAGCTGAGATGATCCAGACACCCGTGCAGCTCTATCGATATCTCCTCAGATGTTGCAGGCAGTTACCAACCACAGCAATGCAGCAGCATTATCGCCATGCCATAAGACAGGTGAGGTCAACATGCGCACCGACTATTGACTAGGGATGTCACGATACCAGAAATTCAGTAGAAGAAAGCAATGCCAGTGAAATTCCACGATTCTGTGTACCCAATTCGATACCATGGCAAAAAACCAAAACAATAAATCCCACGTACTTCAACATATACTCCTTTATTTAATCGAAAAACATTTAACTTTACAAAAAACAGTAATAGCGACATGCATCTTACTAAATAAAAAAGTCATGAGATTTCAGTTATCAGATTAGATCTGATTAGATTAGAAAACTTTATTAATCCCCAATGGGGAAACTCAGTTGCCACCGGCTCACATCACACAACATACAATATAAACAGAAAAGACTACCAGTATGCACACACAGGACAAGAAGTAAAAAACAATGCCCCCATTTAACGTCTTCTGAATCTGCATTAGAGCTGACAAATATGACCGGCCGAAAACCTTAAAATCAAAAAAAGATCTAAAGTCTGAGCCGTTCAGTAGAACACCGGGGCATCTTCAGTCGGCAACTAAAGGAACTACTAAGTGTCCTAAGGACACTGTGGATTGGGTGGTCTACAAGATCCATGAAATTCTTTAGTTTGGCACTCCTTCTCTTATGTAAGATGACCTCCAGTGAATCAGGGGCAAGGCCAATCACAGAGCCAACTTCTTTAATCAACATTGATTAAACATTATCGTCTACAGTAATGCTGCCTCCTCAGCAAAGCACAGAAGGAAAAAGAACGCTGGCTATAGTGCC
>NC_060166.1:6143762-6169862 GCF_021292245.1 Micropterus dolomieu | reverse complement strand
CGCCCCTCCTGTGACCCACGGTTTGACTGGATGTGTATTCAGAGCCAGTGAGCAAGGGACTTTCAAAATAATAATGATAAAATAAAAACTGCGGTAACGTGCGATAAAATAATTGTCGGCGTTAATTAATTAATACATTAACGAGATAATAAATCGTTAGCGTGCCCAGCCCTAATAGCAATACAATTTTCCTCAATAACAATATAATAAATGTTCAATATATCGTCAGTAAATGTTTGATTTAATTCATTTGTATCACGAACGAATTAGAACATATTTTTTCCATTAAAATATTTATTTTATCAAGGAAAAGGGACTGAAAAAAGATTATACTTCATTTTATTCAAGCATGTTTTTGAAAAAAAGATGACAGCGTAGTCTGCTGAAGCCTCCCTCCACTGCTTGTTTGGGTGGCTGATTTTTCCCGCCCCTCCTGTGACCCACGGTTTGACTGGGTGTGTATTCAGAGCCAGTGAGCAAGGGACTTTCAAAATAATAATGATAAAATAAAAACTGCGGTAACGTGCGATAAAATAATTGTCGGCGTTAATTAATTAATGCGATAACGCCATAATAACGCGTTAACGTGCCCAGCCCTAGTTATATTATACTAATACACTCATACTAGTTATTCCTCCAGGTTGTGGACAGTGTCTCTGCAGTGGACAGATGTAGATTTAGCTAGAGCCATGAATCCAGTGTGCCAATATGTGCTCCTTCTAACCACCTCCTCCTGAGAGCGACAGACTCCCCTTGTTCTGTTTAACATCGATTTTACTAAAGTTATTTTTATAAATATTGTTCAGTAGGTATGGGGATACCCGGTATCGATACCTGGTTCTAAAAGGACACCGTTCCAAAATTTCCTAAAACCCGAAAATCAATAAGGTCTGAGCTTATCGATACTGCTATCGAGACTATAGGGTCCTATAACACAGTGTCCGCGGGGTCTTAAGGTAATAAATCAATATTGCGAAAATGAAGGCCTTAAAAAATATTAAAGTCTTAATCGCCATTTAACAAGGTATTACATTTTTTAGATATTTTTGTCAATTTGGAAATCCTGTTTCCACAAAGAGCTTGTCTGCTAAAAGTGTTGCTTGAATGTAATTATTTATATTGGAGAGGCAGAGGATAGCAACTATGTGAATCGTCTGTGTAACGTTAGGCGCAGGGATCTACCGTGTGAGCATTTCACTCTCATACGCCCCAAAAAATAGATCCGTGCGAACCGGAAAACTGAATTACGAATATAACCGACCGTATTCTTCCACCACGCTGGACCCCCAATGCTAATCAAAACATAGTCGGACTGAGCTCTGTAGCCGCATGAAACAAGAGCAAGATGCAGCGTCAGCAGGTAAAGCGGTCAGACAGAAGACAACAGGGAAAATATTAGCAGCATTTGGGTTTGGCCAGCGTTAGCTGTCTATTTATCTTTTATTGAAACACGTTGAACTTTTCATAAAGCCCATGTGCTTGTCAATGCCACTTTTCGTGAACAGATCAATCACAGCCTGGATGGAGCGGGACATTTAAAAAAACAAGGTGCACAACAATGTGCAACAGCAAACTTTCCAAATGTTATATTCGTTCTCCGTAAATAGTTTGGATTATTGACAAATTAGCAGCCTACTTAAAGGTAAAGTATTTCTTACACAAAGTTAATGAATACAAAACAACCCCAAAATGAAACAGCTGTAACTGGAATTAATATTATAATAGTGGTAAGCTTTATACTGTACTATTATAATGTAATAATCTACATACGTAACTAATAATAGTAACATAAAATAAATAATAAATTAATATCAAACTAACAGTTTACTATTATATTTACAATATACGTTTAATATAATGTTATAATATTATACTAATACACTCATTTATACTAGTTCCTCCTCCAGGTTGTGGATGGATTCTCTGCAGTGGACAGATATAGATTTTGTCAGAGCCAGGATGCTATTGTGCCAATATGTGCTGCTTCATGCCTCCTGAGAGCAATATGTTCCCCTTGTTCTATTTTACATCTGTTTTACTAAAGTTATTGTTATAAAAATGTACACAAATTAGCATTAGGATGAAAACAGCAGCTGTTGATGGCAAATATCTGTGCTATACTGCTATACTGCCTACACTACTAATGTTACCTATCCCTCAGTTTATTCTCTTCAGCTATGTTCCCTTCTGGCCTATTTGAATTGTTTTATTGATACAGTGGTGGATGAAAGAGTGTATAGTAAACATCAACATCACAAAAAATCCAATTTCAATCCCTGTTATTGATACTTGTGAAAGCCAGTATTTGCTTGTAGCCTTTAGAAACCCTGTACACACATGTGGAGCTAAGGCTGAACGATTTTGAATAAATATCTATTGCGATTATTTTCACGGATATCACAATATGATGTGTGGTTTTGGAGGGAATGATCATATTTACATAATCTTTTTCATAGAAAAACATTTTTTATTATGCAGTGATTTTTGCAAGGATCTGTACCAAACAAAGATGTTTTCTTAAGTCTGTAGAATATGATGTGTAGTTCAGGACATCTCTACGACAATATTTAATTTACAATGGTACAAATGAATTTTGTTTGCTTATTATGGATTTGACAGGATTTAATTCACCAGATTAGCCAAAAAAGACATTCCTTGCTGGTTAATAGCCCTGCTAGCAACATTGATGGTAGTGTTTGATGGATTGCCATATGATATTGGAAAGACATTTATGGTTTCCAGAGGATGAATCCCCTGACTTTTTCTCTAGCACCACCAGCAGATCAACTTTTCCCTTATCCAGTGAAATATTTCACATCTACAAGAGAAATTGGAGCACATTATGGTATGGAGATAGTCATTGTAACTCTGATTCCCTGACTTTTTATTTCACGCCATATTCAGGGACAAATTTAAGTGTGTCCAATACTTTGGTTTATGACCAATTTGCCTTTGTTAGTTATTTTTTTATTTTTTACTGATTGGTTAGGCTTACCACCAGCCTCAGGTGTACTTTGTAGTGCTAACTAGCAAATGTTAGCAAGCTAACCTGCTAAAGTCAGATGGTGACCATACTTGTGAGCAAGGATGTAAAATATATAATATACCGCCAGGGCTAGGCTATATGGCCAAAAATATTATCACAATAAAAAATCAGTCGATATAGATAATTATCACGATAAATGCCAAATCATTATTCGTCATCATTTAGTTTAAAGGCAGATTTTTGCACCGAAATGTGTAAATTGAAGACCCAGATGTTTAATTGTGTTTATGGTCAAAACATGACAAACACTGGATCATTTCACCAATCTGAGGTAGAACATTCAAAACAATTTCAACAAATATGCACAAGTGAAATGAAGTAATTTGTTTTTTTCAGTGCTTTTTCCTCAACAAAATATATTAATAGATGAGAGAATTTTGATTTTTTTGTGATTCAAATAAATTAAGCTGAACATTTATTGACCATTGGTTATATTGTAATATCACAATTATTGTTGTGTTTTATTCTCCAGTCCTATGTACTGTGATAGATGATTTTATCCCCTGCTTGCTATTTACTTTCTGTGGCAATGTCTAAGAATTCCTTCAGTGTACACTTCATGGTACTCAGTACTGTGCCTGACTGTGTGTTTGCTGGAGTAGTGACTTCTGTTAAGCTCTACAACAGAGAAGCTCAGATTTGATTTGCTGTGGACCACAGTGTATATTTATGCCTCTAGGCTATGGCAGCAATACAGTTTACTGCACCATCTGTGCAAGACAAGCGTTAGTGGGTATGCATCATACTGACAGATGTTCTCAGGAATGTCTGCTGGGCTGCCAAGGTTTACACATCTTTTGGTTTCCAGGGGGACAGATTGTGAGGCAGCAAGTCATTGAATTCTAAGATCACTGGCTGTCATTCATTCCGCATCATGTCCAGTAATTTATGAATGAACAGCACACAACCTGCCTCCTGTGAGGTCCGCTACATACTTTGTGTGTGCAGCATGCAGAGCAAAGGACAGTGGAACAGTGTTTCAGATATTCCTGTATCCCGGGGTACATCACAGATTTTTCAGATGCTTTGGTGGCAGAATTACTGGATTTTCTCTGGAAAAAGAAAAGTAACTGTTGCAATAAACACTGTGAAATGGGACTAGGATCAGTTGTGTAATAAAGTCACTGTACATGTATTATACAAACTCAAAAAGTGGATTTAGTGTTATAGTACTCCTTAAGAAGCCCTTGTGTTGTCATGTTGAAGATGTTTTTTGTGTGCATTTATTTGTTTGCTGTGTCATTGTTCACTGAATACACAGTGCATTATGCAGTGTGCAAACCGCACATTTGTCACATAATGAGATGCCTGTCAACCTAACTGTTTTGGAAATGCGTTGCTCAATAAACCAAGCTGTACCAATGGGTGTAATGATGCACACTAGTCAGCTTTGTAGTATTTTTTTTTTTTTTTTTTGCATTTGGCTGGTTTAAACCTACCACACTGATGGGCGCACATTTTTGCATTATAATCAGTTTCTAAAATGTTACATCTGGCCTAAGTATCACTATACTATACTGTATAGATGCTGTAACTGCACAGTACCTCTAACTCCAAGTGTATGTTGGTTTGTGATTGACAGGGAAATAAAGAGCAGCCCCTGTGTGTTATACCTGTGGTCACCTCCAGTAAGGAAGAGGAGAGGCTCATCCAGTCTTCTACCAAGGTAAACCCTGACTATGGCTTTAATTTAATTGGTATTATGAATCTGGAATTATCAAATAAAAAAAATAATTTAGAGTTTTTTTTAACAGAATCTCCCCAAGTTAGGTTCTGCCCCAGGACCTGTAAAACAGCAGTAATGTTCTGCTCTGTCTTCATAGTTGGTACAATTTCAATATTAAAGCAATGAAATGCATTTTCTCTCTGTTAGCCTGTGGTGAAGCTGGTGTACAACAGAAGCAATAACAAGTACTCCTACACCAGGTAAGAACACCTTCCTCCAGAGGTCCTGCTGCTATCAGCACAAAGATAATTGACACAGTTCTTCAAAGTGCTCAGTGAGAGGGGAAAAAGTGATTTGTTGAGCTAATACAGTAATGAGCCACAAGCCACAGAGTGGAGTAGATGATGAAGCACTTCCTCCCCACATCAGTTTGCTTTTGTCTCGACAGTAACTCAGACGACAACCTGTTGAAGAACATAGAGCTGTTCGACAGGCTGTCTCTTAGCTTCAACGGCCGCGTCCTCTTCATCAAAGACGTGATAGGAGACGAAATCTGCTGCTGGTCCTTTTATGGTCAGGGTCGCAAGCTGGCTGAGGTCTGCTGCACCTCCATCGTCTATGCCACAGAGAAGAAGCAGACCAAGGTGAGGACGAGTTAGACTACGTTCAGACAAACTTTAGCCCTGCGTGGGGAAAAAACGCAACCCCCTCATTCAGTTGAATGGAGCCGGTCTGCAATGTCATCCAGCAAGGAGATGCACATTCCTGGTAGATTACTTTGTAATGTGAACGCTGTAAATCTACTGTTATCACAACAAAAAGATAAAATAGTTGCCACAGTGATAACTTTCCAGAGTTGTAAAATCACAAAGTATTACAAACTGTTGTGCAGTGTTTTGGCATCTGATAAGCCTTTAATCGCATGAATCTGTTACCCCAGCCAGACTTCTTGGATCGTATTTCATTGTCTCACTGGTAACTTTGTAACAATGCGCCCTCACCAATGCAGCCCCCTGTGATGTTTTAACGCAGAGCTGTTTTTAGTCTGATTCCTTTATACTGTTTCTGTAAAGGAAAGAAAGAAGTCTACTGAGGGGAGGACTTCTTTAAACTTGGTTTCCTCAGCTAGATTTCTTTGCCATGTATATGGGTAACTGGGTTTGTAATCTGCTTTTTACACTTTGTACCCATGTGCATGAAACTTGAACTTGAACATGCTTTGGAAACAGTGAAAAACAGCCTAAAGCAATTTACCCCTCAAAAAAACACTGAATAGATTTTTTAAATCTGAGCATGAACACCAGGGAGTTTAGACAACACATTCAAAATAACTGAATGCAACCCAAAAGAGCCATACGTTTTTTTTTGTTTTTTTTTGTAAGCTGGATCCTTGGTCGTTTTCAGTCATTAGTACTAAACCCCTCTGACAGTATGGATGTAACTTTTTTGTTTATTGTATTTATGTCCACTAGAAATGGCATTCTGTGCCAACAATTATTTAGCCTGGCCTGCCGGCATGAGTGAAGCATGGAACATACAATTTTGACCTGTAAATAGTCATGCGTGTTCAGTGTATTTATTAACAATATAGAAATAGCTGGTGTCTGTGCCTTCCTACCTCAGGTGGAGTTTCCTGAAGCTCGCATCTATGAGGAAACTCTGAACACCTTGCTTTACGAGACAATGCCACTGCCCGACAACTCCCTGCTGGAGGCCACGCGTCGGAGCTATACTAACTGCGGCTCTCACAGCGAGGAAGAGGAGGGGCCTGGAGGAGCTGAGCTTCGCGAGCGTGTCCGTCGAATACACGTCAAGAGGTACAGCACGTATGACGACCGGCCACTGGGACACTGAGACTGAAACCACAAACCACTGGCCAGATTTCAGTTTTTCACATCATGATGATGATGAACATTCAAATGTGAAATCTGTTGATGCTCATAAGTTTCTCTTTTGGATTGTTTTAGTATCTTACTTTCATTACCACTATCAAAAAAGTCCATATTGTGGCCATGGTCTAATTACATGTGACTTTTTACTCTAGATAGTTGCGGTGTTGTCCGTGCTGTCCATCATAATTTATGAATTACTATCAGAGGAGGCTGAGTAACTACTTTGAATATCTAGAGAACTGTAGGTTTTTTATTAAATGTAGATTAGTAGTGGAGGAAAAATCACTAATAAGCACTACAATCCTAGCACTTAAACTCTGATCCAGCAGGAGAGCATGTTTCATATTTATAAATTGTATTTTTCATATACACACTTGCAGAAGCCTGTTTGCCAAAGATCAACCTGTTTTTCTATAATTAGTATACCTTAGTATGTTGTAATGCAGTTTTCCATAATGCCTTTTTTCCCAGTTGTGAAGATAAAAGTTCTTGTTATTCAACTATTTTTGTCTTTGTTATGTTTTTAGTAGGTAGGCATAATTATAAAATCTACAGTTTGAACTCAGCTGTCAGGAAACAGAATAATACTGCTCTAAATAACATACCGTTAAATATTCTGCTTATTGTTTGCTCACTTCAAAGAACCAGTGATGCCAAAGAGCAACTGATGCCTCATTCTCATAGTGCCTGACTTCTTAAATTGCACTAAAAGCTCCTGGTTGATTGGGTGACACACATGTTAACTGGCTGTAACAGTGAGCGCGGTTTAATTTAACAGGTTTGCAGAAGTATCTGTTTACAGTGGAGCCAAAAAGATTCATAGTGTTTTAATAAAGAAGTCTGATGGTAATGTGCCTTTTTCCATCATGCCATGAGCGCTGGTGATCAGAATTCATGTTGCTGACAGAGGTTTCCACAGCAGCAGGGCACAGTAAGGTTTGTTACCTTGCTGAGTTCGAGGGATGCAGCTGGTTGCCTGCAGCTCTTCATCTAACAGTTCGCTATGGCTGCTCCTGACTCTGCTGTTACACCCTGTAACTGTGGCAGCGCCTCCTATAGGCGACATAGGCAGCCACCTAGGGTTCCATCCTGAGGGGGGTGCCAAAATGTGTGCCCCGGGGGGAAAAAAACAGAAAAATTTATAAGCATAGATGCTTATAGTGGAGTTGAGTGGATGAGCGCAAGACCTTGAAGAAAATGGAAAGGGGGAAAAAGCCGTAATTTAATGTAAAAATACAATATGTTGTGACATGTATAGCCTAATCTAGTCAGTACATTTGCTCTTGTGTCTTCAAAGGGGTTTCTAAAAGCCCCAGATCTCAAAGATAAAGGGCTATTTGTTTTGTTTTTTTATTTGTCTAAATATTACAGGAACAGGTTATATTTATAAGTGATCCACTGACTAACAAATGTCAAGTTTTTAAGTACTGCTTGTTTTGTGGATGCATTTTTGAGGACAATTTCGTAAACGTCTTTAGGATTATAACTATACTAAATACTAACGCTGACAGCCAGCTGACAAAAAGCACATACATCCTCTGTGAGATGCAACTAATAACTAACTAGTTTAAACAAATATTAAGGTAAATAAAACTAAATACCCAAGCATTTTCACTCCACTGTGAATCTTATTAAATGGCTATGTGCTCTGAATACAAATTGAGAATATGAGCTAAACTTTAAGTATAACTTAAAAGTTTAAGTTTAATCAGAAAACCTGAATGAGCTCAGTCTCTCTTCCTTGTCTTTGTCTGAAACTGTCAGCCTGTAGTTTTTTGCTTATGGGAAGAGAGAGGAAAAAATAAGCAACTGCAAAATGGGTCAAATCCCTTTCTCACTATGCTTAACTGGCAGTCAGACAGCTTTTGTCCACTCCTATTGGCCGACTAGAGCCTACTGTGCCGGGCACACCGTGAAAACTACAGGTGATTGTCGCCAAAGAAAATGAAGATCATTTCCATGAGTGGAATAAAAAGATTTCTGTTCTATTCAGTCTGAAATAGAAATTATTCAGTCTAAATAAGATGGTTTTCAGAGCTGAACAATGGACTAAAGCTGACACAATTAAACCATGAATTGACTATTTTAATAATTGTTCAGTTGTGAGGATCAGCTGCTTCTTTTTGTCTTATGTGAAAATTAGATTTTAGACTGTTTAGACAAAACAAGCAATTTGAAGTTGCCCCCTCGTGTCTGTGATCAGCATTTTCTACTAATTCTTTTTTTAATAAATTGTCCACAAAGGTTGGAATTGGTCTTTGGCCCATCTGGCAGTTATAATTAAACCATTCAAACACACACACCCCACATGACGAAACTAATTGTGAAAATAACTGATAATTAAAATGATTGTTACTCAGTAGACTGTAAAATGTGCACAGTAAGGAAGACCTGTGCTATAGAACTTATTCTCTCTGGGATCCTGCAGTCCAAATTACTTATAGACTTAAAAGATGCCACCCTTGGTTCAGTCTTTTAGTTATATACCTTTTGTGCATGTAACAGGTTTGCAAAGTGAAAAAGCCCAAAGTCCAGCCCAAAGGGAGTTCCCATCTCCCACAGAATATTCTGCTCTGAACCGCTTGAAAACAGCTCGTTTGTAGTCCATCCCTGTGATGTCACAGGGATGGAAGTAAAATGTGCCTCATAACCCTCGCCAAGCAACTACTCCAACACACCCTCAAAAACACTGGTGGTTGTTGTTGTTTTTTATTAAACCTGTTCTGGTACAACCCCTAAATAGGATTTTTGAACCTGAAAATGAGCATAATACCAGCTCTTTAAGGGGTGAAGAGACACCTGATATTCAGCAAATTTACATGCTCTTAATTCATTCGGGTATTGTCTGCTTTCTACACAAACCGGGGTCTGTATCATTTACTTTTCATGATAATTGTATTAGACATACACCGATCAGTCAGACCATTATGACCACTGACCGCTGAAGTGAATAACACCTTGTATCTCGTTACCATGGCACCTGTCAATGGGATATTTTGTTCTCAAAGTTGATATGTTAGAAGCAGGACAAAATGGGCAAGCGTAAGGATTTGAACTACTTTGACGAGGGCCATACTGTGATGGCTAGACGTCTGGGTCAGAGCATCCCCAAAACTGTAGCTCTTGTGGGGTGTTCCCGGTCTGCAGTGGTCAGTACCTATCGAAAGTGGTCGAAGCATAGAAAAGCAGTGAACAGTAGGGGTGGGAGAAAAAAACTGATTATTAGATGCATCGTGAAGCGGACGTGGAAGATTCTGAATCCATTAACAAATGTCGAAAATCTATTATCTAAGTGTTAGTTGATAACGTAATGTTCAAGGAACATAAAAGGTGGAACTTTGGGAAGTGCGTTAAGTGCAGTGCTGGGACAGTCTTTGGTGTGCACATAACAGAGACCAGTGTTCGGCCCAATCTCAATGTCCACACTCACAGACTTTGAGTAGCGTTCCCGGTAAATCCGTGAGGGCTTAGGGCTGTCCCACCGTCAAATCGTCAAGTGCGTGAGGGCTCTCTCGCTATCATTTTGAGGCCTTTTTTACACCCTTTCCATAAGTCTGCAGACTTTGCCTGAGGGAACTGCCCATAGTTCATAACTTTGTGACGTGGAACAGGGGGGTTTCAACAGAAAAGTCATGGCAAATCGGCCTTATAAGACAAGAAGAAGTAGTACGGGAAACCAAAGCTGATGTTAAAATTGTTAGAATTTGTTTTTACACTGATTTAAGATGGTAGGCTACGAAGAACACAAAGTCAGAGGAAAGTAATCACATCTTTAGTTTTGACCAAAAATAGTGCATTGATCATTGACAAATGTAGATTTACCTCTTGTCCGCTCTGTAGGGCAAGAGCCTGTAAGACTTAAAAATCAGGCAAAAAATAAATAACAAGTGTGCATGTTTCAGCGTTGTCAAGGTAATGTGATACTGTGGCAAATTGCTGTCCCATTCCTGTTTACAGCATTTGAGCCCTTTCAGCCTCTTGTACTCAATCACTTACCAAGTGACGTCAGTAAAGTCTTTGAGGGTCAGGACTCAGGGTTTAGGGGGGACATTGGAATTGGGCCTTCCCACTGTAGTTCAACTTCCGTCACGTTTGTCTGCGGGCTGCAGCTGGAACCTTGTCCCTGTACTCGACGCATTGCCCCGCTGCTACTAAAATTTCACACGCTTATTAACATGAATGCGCAGCTGATAGGTTTCACTCATGCACTGTGCAAGCACGGTAACACGTTTATGCAGTGGGTAACACTCACTGCTGGGCTGCTCCCTGTGTCTCCTGTGTGTGGTGAATGAGAGAGAGCGAGCTGCAGAAAGTGACTGTGACAGTTAGCGGAGGACACTATTTAAGTTACTTAGTAAGTTATCAGTCTGGCAGTAAATGTACGCACAGGTCACAGTCTGACCGTTATTAAAAGTATGTTGTTTCCCCAACTGCTGGAAAAGTGAAGGTGGTTTGCGCTAGCTAACATCTCCCCTGTACAGCACGTTTTTTGGCTGCTATCTAACATTAGCTAAATTTGGAAAAAGATTAGTGTTAAGTAGTTGCGTGTCATTACAATACCTACCAGGGTTGGGAAGATCAGGTTGCATAGACTAAACTGCTGAGTCTGAAAACTGGTTGATAAATAAAGGACGGTGGTGACCAGGAGGAGCTGAGCCTAGTAAAGTAAATCAGGGATGCAAACTAGTCCTTTTAAGCAATTTAGGAGACGTTTCCTTTGGATTTTAACATGCAAATTAAATTCTTAGTTATTATCCATAAATCACACGCATTACGTATTATAATCGCGTCGCAGCCCTCTGAATCCTTATCGAATCATGAGCTGCAAAGAGATTCCCACCTCTAGTGAACAGGCAACAGGCTAATTGGCAGCAAGGCTCATTGATGCACGTGGGGAGTGAAGGCTGGCTCATGTGGTCTGATCCAACAGATGAACTACTGTAGGTCAAATTGCTGAAAAAAAACAATGCTGGTTCTGATAGAAAGGTGTCAGACACAGAGTATCGCAGTTTGTTGGGACTGTCAGTCAATGTCAATGTTCTGCTGGGAAACCTTGGGTCCTGTCATTCATGTGGAGGTTACTCTAACACGTACCACCAACCTGAGCATTGTTGCAGACCATATGCAGCCTTTCAGCAGGATAATACGCTCTGCCACAAAGCAAAAATGGTTCAGGAATGGTTTGAGGAACAGAATGAGTTCAAGGTGTTGACTTGATCTCCAAATTCCCCAGATCTCAGTCCAATCCAGCATCTGTGGGATTTGCTGGACAAATAAATCTGGATCTGCTGCTAACGTCTTGGTGCCAGATACCAAAGCACACCTTCAGAGGTCTAGTGGAGTCTATGCCTCTACGGGTCAGGGCTGTTTTGGAAGCAAAAAGGGGACCTACATAATATTAGGCAGGTGGTCATTAGGTTATGGCGGATCAGTGTATGTCTGTAGTACAGTTTGTCAACTCTCTGCTCTGAGAATACTTCCACTCACTTATTGGTCCATCTCTGCAGCTCAGAGACACATCAGGAAATATTTGTAGATACAAAACAATGAGATAACTGTGACAGAGCATCACCTCATATGTCATATTAATTACCACATGATCTGTTGATGTTGCAGGTGCTTTGTTTGTAGCAGGTGGCAGCTGTTAGTAAAGCTCAGTGACAACTTGAACCTACAGTGTGGACCTTTTGTCTCCCCCTTCTTAAAGTGAGAGTAAATACGAAACACTGTGGACACTGCTAATGACATACGCTCTTAGATGCTTTGCCATGAGTTGCTGCCCCGTTCAGCTCTGGCAAACCAATCATCACTGGTTGGAATAAAACATGTCACTACTGGTTTGCCAGCGCAGGAACGTCGCCACAGATACCAGATTTAAAAACTCTGGTATAATGCATGTACTGAGAGACTTACCTGGTGGTGACAGGCTTAATCGGCATTGTGTGAAGTGAACTGGTTTGGCGAGGCCTTGAATGTAACGTTCATTTATATGTAACAGTTCTGCACTCAGAATCTGACTGTTGGTACAGGCAACTGATTTCTTAAACAAAACTGCAGCCAGCGCCGGCCTGTGGCACAGGCCACATAGGCGGTCGCTTAGGGCTCAGAATGTCAGGGGGAAGAGAAGGTTTACGACTCCGCACAAATCTGTCGGTCTAATGGTCTAAAGGGGATAGGCTGTATACCAGCGGATCAAGGACGTAATGCACACAGAGTACAAGCCAGGTAGACTTAAAAATAATATGAATTCTTATCAAATGATGTAATTAGTCTCATAATATTGCTTTTTTTTCTGGACTTACCCAGAAAAAATGGGAGATATTCTGAATGAACAGAAAGTTTTTAACATGAGCAGAAAACCTGCTGAAACACAGGAGCTAATAAAGTCCAGGAGTTTACAACTGAATTAAAATGAATTACTTTATCATTGAGGTGAAAAGTTCCCACGTAGGCCTTTTAAAAGAGGTTATTTCCCCAACATGGAGACTCAAAAGAGAAGGCAAGGCCTAGCATGTGTACTGACTCAGCACGGATTTTATTAAATTAGAAAAGTTGATCTTCAGGAGAAAAAATATTTAAAAGCAATATCTGCAGAATGCCTGAAAGCCTTAGTGCATTATATTCTATTAAATTTTAATATTTTGAATTGCCACATACTGCCTGAATATTGTGTTTCGCTTTATATAGATGAAGATTAACCATGAATTGGCGCAAATATTCACCAGAATGAAGGAAATTGTCTTTAATGCTCAAAATGTTCTGGGGAAGACCACCAGACCCTCCTCTTTATTTGTCCCCTCCACCGTTTAAACTAAACCTATGCTTTTCCATTTCAGGAAAATTACACCATAAATTTACTACTATGCAAGGAAATAGTATCTGGGTTGACACACAGTTTATGTGGGGAAAGATTCCCAGATCCCAGGTTAGGTTTGGTCTCCCAGTTTAGCTATGGTGTGGAGGTTGACAAGGCTATGTGCAGGCGGATCACACTTCTTCATCATGGACGATGATTATTGACTTCTCTGTTTATGCTAAAATTGTGAGTTTGGATGCTTAATTTGTTGAACAATTCCTGAGGATTGAGAAGTGATGACCCCAACCACTGTGGTGGACTTTATTGGATTGGGTTTGTGCAAGGGGGGTATCTTGCCTAGGGCTCCAACACTAACAGGGCCAGCCCTGAATGCAGGTGTAACTTTAATCTCTGCCTAACCAGAACCACTCATGTAGGTTCTGTTGTGGGAAGATAAAGATGATATCATATTCTTGCTATGTTTTCTGTGGCACATCACATTTACATTGACAGTGATCTGGCAACATGCAAACAAGGTCACAACTTACATCACATCTTAATTTTGGAAAGTCCTAACTGGTGCATCGAAGCGTGCGATGTCCCTTTTCCAACTGAGCCCTGGACTTTGTGACAGAGGAGGTTATTCTGTGTCAAGTTTTCCTGACGTCATTTATTTTGCAGCAGGCCAAACTGGCACCAGCATTGAGAATAGTCAACTTGTGCTTCAGAAAACACTATTTTTAGAATCCTTTAGGATCAGCTGCACTCTGTGTGTGTGTGTGTGTGTGTGTGTGTGTGTGTGTGTCGGTGCTTTTGGGCCATGCTTGTGAATGGAGTCATTAAAAAGGCAGCATTTTAATGAGCTCATTAACTGCATTACATGTTTCCTCCGCTGGAGTCCCATATCTAGGCACCGAGGAGCCGTCTGCTCGAGATAGGCCTATGCACCTGAGTGAATTATTACAACCAACAAGCAACGGCAGACCGTTAAGAACGCAAACCTCTCCGAACCATTTGCCAGCATTTCACACCTTTTCACAAGAGAGCAGCTCCCCTGCTGTAACTCTTTCCTGCCCAGGAGAGAGGAAGAAAGAAAAAGAGATGCTAAAAATAACTGCGAGGCTCTACAGGTTGGTGTGTTGGATGCTGAGAGGCTGCAGGCGGCAGGTTGGGGCGGGGATAGATCCTGGGAGGTTCTATGAGCGCCAGTGATTTTTGTCCCCCCCTCCCCACCCACCCACCCACCCACCCTTTTCCTCCATTGATCAGTATAGTGGAGAAGGCGGATCCTCTGACGTCACCGGCAGGCTGCTCGGCTGCGTCAGAGTCCAGCTGAGCGAAGGAAGAAGGAAACGGGGAATAAAAAGCAGACAGGTTCTGCAAGGCCGGGGAGAGCGGACGGACAGTGGCAGAGACAGACCTGTGTCGTGCACACCGCGGACGGACAGACGGACAGACATGGAGGGCTCCACGGAGGAGGACTACAAAGAGAAATTATTATGGAACGTCAAACGGGAGGTAGGCGCTGTAGTTTGGCGGCATCTCGAGCTTCACGTTTACATATTTACTTTATGATTTTATGTCATTATGTCACTTCAAAATCACGGCAGGAGGCTGGTAAATGTTGCATTAATATTTCGACTGATATGTATTCAGTTTGATAATGCAAGTTTACCAAACTGCTGAATAAATGAACGTAGCTGAACTGTACCTGCTTTCAGTTTTTGTGACGTTAACATTTTATATTTCCTTTGTCCATACTTGAAATGTTCATTATCAATCATTTCCCTATTTGGTTCTGGTAAAAAAAAATAAAATTACTACTGGAATATTTCTGCAATATTGTATGAACTTAAATACTATGTGTGGTCTGTAAAATGTAAATGTCTTCTAATGAGTATAAATTGAGTGTAAGGTATTTTAATCTGCAATGGTATTGCTATAATACCTTTATAATAATCCTATAATACAAAAGTTTAAATAGACCACATCTGACCTAAAATTAATTTTCTCTTAGGTATGCGTTCTGTGATATTTTCATAATATCCAATCAGATTTATTATAAAACTACAATTCTTCATAAGCTTCCATTAATAAGCCAGCCCTGCAGGCAGAAAGCCTCTGTCTGAAGTGTCATAGCGAGGCATCTCTTCCTTACAGGTTGTATTGCCGTCTTTCTCTACCAGCAACCAACAGTGCTACAGCCTTTTTGTTCCCGGTGATGAATGTCTCACATCTCTCCAGTGAGGAATAAATCATTACTCTCTTAACCTCTCTACCCACTCCCGTTGTAATCCTCACGCAGCCTTCACCGAAAGTCACAACTAGAAAGATTTCCCCGCACTGAAACGTCAGAAAGGCAGCTGAATGGGGTAAGGTGTGGCTCGCTGCCTATACCTCAGTCTGACTGGTTGTAAATGTGAGCGTGTAGTTTCCTTCATTATAATGGAGAGGAAAGGTCAAGCTGAAAATATCGAGCAAAAAATCTATCTGACTGTCAAACAGAAAAAAAAAATTCAGGTATCTGCAAGTAGACAAAATAGACAAAAATATATACAAACGCTTAAATGTGCACTTTAAGGTAACACCATTGCTATTGTAATTACTGCTACAAAGATGGTTTTAGAAAGTAGAACTCACTATGTGGTCTATATGTCTTCCTCTTGGCATTTTAAATCATTTTACTGTTTTTCACGGCTGCACCTGTGGTTTGATCTTTGGAGTATGTTGCTTTGAAAATTCACACAGGTGAACATTGGTCCTATTGTATAGCTGACTAATGAGATGTGAGCAGTCATCCGTCACTTTCCTGTTATCAGAACAACAACGCCCCCTTTGGAGTGGAAAATACTAGTGGCACCATGCCTAAAAGCGGCTGTGTCGCATTTTGTACATCAAACAATAAAAAATTTAAATACCCATTTCACGATTTTGGTTACTTCCCCAAGGAGTGGAGCACAATAAATGATAAAGTCTGTAGCTTCAGGCCATCACCAGAGAAGATGAAAATGGTTATCTGTGGGACCTGGCCAGTCAATCTTCTGTGGCAAACACTTCATCACAGGTTAGTTAATGATGTAATTGAGTAGATCATATGTTTGTGCCTATAGATAGTTATTACTGTGAAAAAATATGACCCTACCATAAAACACTTGCTGCCGCTCAAAAGACTGCTGGGAGCAGAGGGTATTTTAACGTTAATAATTTAGATAAATTCAGCTAACCTAGCTTCTAATAATGAGCCTTGTAACCAGCATAAATTAACAAAGGAAATGGACACAGCGGTTCTGCTTTGCCACAGAGCTGCAATTAGTTTACAGCAACATTACATTGGACAGACTACCAAAATAAATAAATACATTACCTGGATATATAAAAAGGTAGTTGTGTGTGTCAGGGTCATCCACTTTGATGGAGGCAAACTAAAAAAACACTCAACAAGCCATATTTATGCATTTTTTTCCTATTTAATAACGCATATCATTAATTGGCAACAACATAAAATGTAATTGTTTGCCTGACTGAACGTAGGACTTGGGCTCCTAATAGCTGAAAATGCAATGCGGTTTTCTTATTATATGCTATTAAATTGGCATAAAATAGAAAATCTCAGAATTTGCATGTACTGCCAGTCAAATTAGAGGGGAAGCCTTCACCCTAGAAGGGGCGGGGCATGATGTAGGGGTCAAGTATGATGATGTGCTGCTCTCATCTGTGCTGCTCATCGGCAGGCAAACTATTAGCAGTGAATTAGTTTTTATTGTTTATCAAACAAATGTGTAGTCAACCCCACTTAAATTAAGTCAGTGACAAGTCTCAAAGTCCAGAAAAAGGGGGTAGAGTATGAGTCGAGGCTAAGAGTGAAAACACAGATCAGAGCCTATTCAATGTTCTTCATGCTGTTGTTGGTTGGTATTGAGAAGCAACTGTGATATCATTTAAATCGCTTAGTACGTTACTTTGGATTTAGAAAAGGAAACACTAAAGGTTGCCTACATGTTGCATTATTTTCCAAGTCTGTGTCAATACAGCCATGCCACTGAGACAACTCCAGGTCAAAACATCAACAAGACAGAGTAAAGTCTGTGTCAAAACACCCATGAGACACAGACAAGTTCCTGTCAAATTACCCGCAAGACTGAGGCAAGTCCGAGTTAACGCACCCCTGACGCTGAGTCAAGGCCAAGTCAAAACACCCACGAGACTGAGACAAGTCTGCATAATACAAAAAAAGTGTCTTGATGAGAGAGACTGGAATATTGCTGGAACAGAACAGGCATTATACTGGAGGTATTTATGGCCTCAGAGCTGTGCAGCAGTTGTCAGTCCCCAAATGTCTAATTTCTCATCACCTAACTGTCTGCAGGAAGTAAAATTTCATGTTCAGAGCCAGCACTACATTCATTTACAAAAACTGCACTGTACTTCACTGTGAGGATTCTGTTTGAATATCTAGGCCAGTAGTGAGAGTGATGCTTTTCTGTCCTCCAGCCTTCCCACAGTCACCCACCGATTCATAAATAATTGAATCATCACAACATCTGTAAGGCTGAAAATAGTTATCAGGATGTCTGCAGGCGGCGGGGATCTGTGTCTCCTAGACACAGACCATCAGGGAAATAAAGAGCAACGTTGCATTCTTCGGTCACTGGGCCATTTGAAGCTGTGTGCTGACGTTCCAAGCTTCATCTTCAACCGCACTTCTGTTCATTGTGACTTTAGCAAAGTAGCATAAATTTGATGCATGTTTCCTGGTTGTTGCCATTTAAAGAAAACTACTTTGTGTTTCAGCAGAAGGTTTTGTAAGGTCTCCACAGCGTTGTATTTGACTTTTAAATTATTGACGTCGCATGGATCTCATTACTTGTTGGTTGTCATGTGTAATATAATTTAGCAATTAGCTTCACATGGTTTTTATCTGTCTATTGTTCCAAAGCTTTAGATATCATCACTTGCTACTATATAGAATAGGCCTACACTGTGTATTTCTAACTTGGTCTTTATCCAAGTAGATGTTGTGATACCTTGCCATAATTCTATTCAGAATGGTTGAAGCTCAGATTGCAAGACACTGAAATATGACAGTACATCAGATAAGCAATGTAGCTAACTTGGTTTTAGACTGAGATCAAGTTATTGGAGGAAGCAAAGGAATTACTGTAGCTTCAGAACCATATTGATCATATTATGATGTCCAAAAATGCAACATTCTGCCCACTTTGTTCAGATAGCAGATAGTTATTGTGCTCTCTGTGTGTATCCAGTATAAAAATCAATAGTGTGATTAAGCCACAGTTCATCCATGAGATGATAAGTCAGTGCCTTCTGACATTTTAAAGCATGGCAAACTGGAGTGAGATCACTGGCTCCTGGTTTAAAGCTCCCTGTCACTTTAAGCAAAACTCAGCTATCTCAGTATTGCCTGGCAACTGAAAGCTTTAGCAGCTTCCCAAGAAGTTAAATTTCATCACTTGGCAATTAATTTCACAGCACTGATATCCCTGTCAGGTAGTCTCTTGTACTGCATCAAAAAGTGCATTTCTGTATTCACCTGTTACCATCAGGATCCTTTATTTTTGTGATACAAAGAGAGGTGCTCTGTTCAGAAGATGGTTAAAGCAACAATCCAGCCAAAGATGAAAGATTTATGTTAGTATTTACTATTAAGCACAAGAAGTGTACCTTCTGCCCTCAAGACTGTCGGTGTTTTATTGGAAAAACATGCAACAGCATCCGATTCCCACGTATTGAGAATTTATTATTATAATATATTATTATTACATTATTATTATTTATTAGTATTCTCGGGCCCAGTTAGTTTCTTCTGTTGTACTCATACCTCTTTTATCCTGTCTTTTATTCAAAGTTTATTTAACAATGTGAATCCCGGTGCCTCAGTCATTTTGTCTTTTATGCACCACAAGTGAGTTGTCAGTCATTGGAAAGAGGGTGTAAAAGAAAGCAGAAGTACTGTTTTTGTGAGGAGTATGAGGTGTCAAATGTCTTAACGCTCCATGACAAATGTGATGATGACAGATGATTGAGAGAGTGCAGGGACCACTGTGATCCTGGTGTCAGGGCTACAGTCTGTAAAACTGACAGGATGGAATTGAAATGACAGCCTGGAAATCACTGTCCTATTGATTTAGAATAGTGGTAGAGACAAAGGTGGAAGCAAATAAGTTAATATATATATAGAGATATAGATATAGAGATATATATATGATGAAAAGCATGATGTGACGATCTAGTGAAAGTTGCATTTACTGCCTTTTTCCACAGGATCATCCTGTCTTTTAAAGGCATTTTGCTCACTATGCTGATAAAGATGAATGAGGGCTTCTGCAAATGCTGTATTTACTGTATACATCCACATACATTCAGAACGTTGCATCAAAGTGACTGTGGATACCGTCTGTTCTCCAGAGGTACTATAAATGCAGATCTGGCAGGCGCCCTATGTAAAAGCACATTTCAGAGTTTGTTTTTGATCCTCAGCAGTCATGCTGAATTGTGAAAAGGAATGGAAAGATGATTGTTGTTGGTATGGTAGTGGCTGTCATGCTAACATGTTCACAATGACAATTTTAACATGCACATGTTTAACAGTTTTTGCCGTGTTCACCAGTTTAGTTTAGCCTGCCCGGTTCGTGTGCAAACATTTTCCAATGGGCAGCTGAGGCTGGTGGGAATATCATGGGTATCTGATGAACTGAAATTTTGACCTGATGATGGCGCTACATGAAAAGTCAGAGGATGCGATTACAGTCGACCCCATGGGGAACATGAATGTCTGTACCACATGGAACAGCAATCCATCTGGTGAATAATGAGGCGTTTCACTGGAGAAGTGAAAATTTTGACCTGATGGTGGCGCTAGATGAAACATCAGGGGATCAGCAAACTCATTAGAAGTCATGCTCTGGGGATTCTGAATGTCTGTGCAACATTTCATGGCCATCTGTTTAGTAGTTGTCCAGATGTTTCAGTCTGAACCAAAGAGCTGGGCCAGTCGACTGACTGATCAATATAACCATCCCAAGCTGCTTACCATGCTAGCTAAGTTGCTATGGCTAAAAACATTTGAGGATCACAAAACCTATTCTGTATGACACCCTAGCCCATTAAAGGGTTTGTCTCTATTAAATGATGTCATTCCATGAGTTTGGAATTAAAAGGTTCTCTCCGCCCTCATTAACCACCATAATTTAGCACTTGATTTTCATTTTAAATAATTAATTTAATTATTTTTAGAAAATGTCATGGTTCCAACTGAGTGTTATAAAGTATTTCTCATATCTGGAAGGCTGCTTCAGCTGTTGCTGTTTTCTTATTGGAAAGTTAATTAAACAACTACAAAGAGAAGCAAACAATTACAAAGAGACACAGAAAGACTACAAATGACCCAGCTGCTTGGTTTGTAGTCGTTTTGTGTCTCTTTCACTTTCTGTATATTGTGTTAATAATGCATATTTAATTCTGTTCTACCCATATTCTTTGGCTGTGAGATATTGTCAAAAATGTGTAGCCTTAATTTTTATTGAAGGAGTTTTGATTTAAAATGAACTTATGTCTGCGCATATTTTTCTTCCATTTTACAGCTGGTCTGAGAGATAGAAAGATAGACTTGAAGATCAGAAAATCTATCCTGGCCCAGTCAACATTAATTGGTCTGACCAGGGTGTTGGAATCTGGCGCCATTGGCTTCCATTTTTCTAATACCATTTTCTTTGTTTACCACAGTGAGCTGTCTTGGTTGCCTTATTGCACCTTGCAGCTGAACAGCATTAAGTTGCCTCTTCCCTGAAGAAATATTTTATCATTATGCAGCAGAGAGTAACTTCTCCCTGAGACTGGCACCTCCTCCAGGACGGAATCATTTCTTCCTGCCACAATCTTGTTTTATGACTGCTGCTCCAGGACCCAGCTTTTGTACTCTGGGGTTAAATGTTAATTTGCACTCTATTTTCTTGACAGGAAAAGTGGGGAAATTGATTCGACACAGGATATGGCACTTTTGCACAATCTATAAATGTTCAAGGTTTTTTTTTTTTGGTGTGAAAGCTGCAGCAGGCCAACAAGCGCGTACAAGACAGATTCGTCCTCCGGAATCTGTTGTCCCCACAGCACCATCGCAGCCCTCCTCCTCATCCATCAACCCTACTAGGGCATGAATAATTACCTCATTAATGACTGGATCTCTGCTGTGGTCTCACAATAGTTGATTAGGATGGAACCATATTATATTGCAGCTCCTCAGACTAAGGGGAAGGGAAGGCACCTCAGCACACAGAGACAGGAACACAATATCCTAAAGAAAATACAAACAATGCAATGTTCTGTCATTTTAACAATATATTTTTCCACCTACATTGTGATTGTTATGAGCGATGATACTATAATTAAAGGACCATACCAGGGGTTTTGTATCTTTGAGCCCATTTACAATATTTAGTGGTCGTCTTAGAGCCTTAGAGGCATGTGTTCACTCGCATTGATTTTACTTGGTAGAATATTACATTACAAGTCGCGGACACGGTGGATATTTTACAAGCAAGGACCAGGTAAAGCAACAGTGAACACAGAGTGCAGAGGTTGGTTTCGATCGTTTGATCGGCTATGTCATCATAGTTAGTACGTACATACATTCAAAGATGTTGCCATATGTTAAACAATTAATTAATAATCAGCAGATTCATCGAGTGTGAAAATAATTATTACATGTGAAAATAATTATTACATGCAACCCTACTATTGATCATATCTACATAACGTCACAGATAATCATTTCGCAAACCAAGCTGCTGAATTATCACTGTTTCAATGTATGTTTTCTACCATTTCAGGCAGCCATTGTTTTTGCCATTTTCATTGTATGCAATTTTATTTACCACAAACAGGCTACCAAATATAGTCTTTTTTTTTTCTTGCTCAGATTAAATCACTCACATCAGGCAAGTGGTGTGTGCGTGCCCAATTTTCTGTTCAGATTGTATTCGTCAATAATCCTAAATTGTGAGTACTGGCCTAGACAAGCAGCAAATGGTCTGAAACAGACTGTTGCACATTTCCTGTATTTCCCATATTTGCAGTTATCTCTCCTGTTCATGTAAAACTTATTAGCATCAGGAAAATGGTGCTCCTTTCTGACCACAAGGAACACACTGTTGATGTTCTGTTGTTTGTCCCAGTCATGAACATGAGATGAAGGGAAAAGCAAATGTATCCTTATGTAACTGACAGTTGGCTAATGAGCTCGTCCATCTCTTCTCCCAGAAACCATTAGCTTCAGGATTCTCAGAAGTGTTTCAAAGTTAGTCAGCTCCACTCAGCCGTTTGACATATACCAACTATATCTTGTTATTTTAGTGTCATCCCTGGAGCTAGACGCTTGGTTTGCCGCAGGATAAATTGTTAATGAAAGTCCTCTTTTAGTAAAGGTAAATAAATGCAAGTGTGTGTGTATGTGTGTGGCTGCCACCATGTTGTTTTCCCCCGCCTGAATTGAAGTGCATGTCATTGTGAAGAACTAAAACCAACTAATTATCTGTGAAAAAAACTTTCTAGTGTCCACAGCTCCCAAAATGAATAGTAAACACACATCTGAATACATTGGTATAGTAGTAGGTTGGAGTTTTAGCTGTCTTCTAGATGCTGAAATAATCCTACCAGTGCAGCAAAAGATTTTGGTTTTGGTTAAATATTGAAAAAGACATGTACAAAATGTCCATGACATTTTTTGATTTTAACCAAGTTCTAAACACAACAACAACAATATTAATCATACAAAATAAAGACAGAGATACATTTTTATTTATCAATATAAACATTTTCCAACTTTGCAGATACATTTATTCAAAACACTTCTGTATTATGTTGATATTAAATGTAATCTGGGTGACTTAATATTTCTTTCAAAATGTTTTGCTGTAACAAATTTAATAATGTAAGAGACAGAATTTCTCTTTTACTCGGGAGAGCTTAGTGAGACAAATAAAATGAAAGTCATTACAGACAACGGTAGCTAAAATCTTTGTTTTTTAATCGATCTTCAACTGCACCTAGCCCAAACAGCCATTTATGCTTAAGCCTAACTATCTCTAGGCTAATGCTGTCACAACCATATTCCCTAAACTTAATATGCTCTGAAACTGTGGGACTTTGATTCTGTCCACAGAGGTATACCTCTTAAGAATGTTTAAATAATTAAAACTACTGAATTATGGCTTGTACCCAACACATCCAATTAAATATGTAGTACATGATTTTAAGTATATGCTTTCATGGTACAGCCCGCTGATAAACACATATTGTAATACAAATTCATATATATATATATATATATATATATATATATGAATATAATTACACATATACACCAAATCACATACAGTATATACCAAAAATACCAAACTTTAAACCCAATGTAATTCTTGACAGCCACCACTAATTAAACTGGTTCATTCCCAAACACAATCAATTCAATCTCACAGTCATTCACACCCAGATGAAGGTATCGACCCCTCTCACCGACCGCTGTGCATCACTTTGCTCTGATTCACTGGGTATAGCTATAGCTGTAGATAAATATATGGATCTATTTGCACATCTCTGCAGAAGATGTGGTCAATCAAAGGCTCTGTATGCCAGCATTAACACACGGAACATCAGACTTATGTCTTTGTGTCGCTAATTTGCATCATACCTACATCATACCTGAATTTATATCTTTTCTATGTTCTATAGACAAATGAACAATCTCCACTTAATTTAGCATCAGCTTGAAAGCAAATGAAAACAAAAATAATAAATTTTCATATATATATAACAACAGTTTAAGTGGTAGTGGTACATCAATGAAAATGAATAATATTACTGATAATGATAGTGATAGCATAGCAATAGTAATGAGAATACTAATATGATTAATAATAATAATTGTAGCAACTGGTGCTGCGCAGGAACACAGGGGCAGCAAGAAGCCTGAAACCACAGATCCAGACTCCACAGCTCTGGAGCCAGAAACACCTGCAGAAAGTGAGGAGGGGAGAGGAGAGGGAGGAGAAAGCACAAGACTATGTGAGAGGGAAGAAGTCGAGTTAGTAACGTGCATTAATGGGATAAAGTTGCATACATATAGAGAAGGAAAGAGGAGCTCAGTGCATCATGGGAAGTCCCCCGGCAGTCTAGGCCTATAGCAGCATAACTAAGGGATGGTTCAGGACTCACCTGAGCCAGCCCTAACTATAAGCTTTATCAAAGAGGAAAGTCTTAAGCCTACTCTTAAATGTGGAGATGGTGTCTGCCTCCTGAACCCAAACTGGAACCTGGTTCCACAGGAGAGGAGCTTGATAGCTGAACGCTCTGGCTCCTAGTCTACTTTTGGAGACTCTAGGAACCACAAGTAACCCTGCATTCTGGGAGCGCAGTGCTCTGGTGGGGTAGTAAGGTACTATGAGCTCTTTAAGATAATAACTTATTTAATAGGGGACAATTCACAATAAATGTATTGCAACAGTAGGATATTAAAATACTATAATACTAATGGTCAATTCACAATGCATGCAATGTTGCAATACATTTATTGTGAATTGTCCCCATCAATAATTGCTAATACATTTGAATATTTCTATATACATTTTTGTATGATACATCAAATACAGTGATATTGATTATATTTTCATATTGAATTGTTAAAATTGTATTCATCCTTCACGTGGGGCTGGCTGGAGTGTCCCAGGTCAATGGCAAGGGAAGGCTTGGTAGATGTGGTTTGGCCTCTTGACATTTTTGCAATGTTAATTGACATAAAAAAGTTATGTTGTTGATTTCCTGGCAAGACTAAGAAGAGCAAGATAGAGAGTGCAAACGAGACGGAGGGACTAGGGAGTTAGCAAGAGAAACAACTTATATACTTATATATACTTATATAACTTATATAAATGAAGTGCTTCATTCAGTTCCGTGTAGTGAGGTATGGAGATTCTAAATTTGTGTAAAAGAGAGCACAGATCGGTTCTTGGTGTCAGCACATACAGTGAGGAAAATAAGTATTTGATCACTGCTATTTTGCAAGTTCTCCCACTTTGAAATCATGGAGGGGTCTGAAATTGTCATCGTAGGTGCATGTCCACTGTGAGAGACATAATCTAAAATAAAAAATCCTGAAATCACAATGTATGATTTTTTAACTATTTCTTTGTATGATACAGCTGCAAATAAGTATTTGAACACCTGTCTATCAGCTAGAATTCTGACTCTCAAAGACCTGTTAGTCTGCCTTCAAAATGTCCACCTCCACTCCATTTATTATCCTAAATTAGATGCACCTGTTTGAGGTCGTTAGCTGCATAAAGACACCTGTCCACCCCATACAATCAGTAAGAATCCAACTACTAACATGGCCAAGACCAAAGAGCTGTCCAAAGACCCTAGAGACAACATGTTACACCTCCACAAGGCTGGAAAGGGCTACGGGGAAATTGCCAAGCAGCTTGGTGAAAAAAGGTCCACTGTTGGAGCAATCATTAGAAAATGGAAGAAGCTAAACATGACTGTCAGTCTCCCTCGGACTGGGGCTCCATGCAAGATCTCACCTCGTGGGGTCTCAATGATCCTAAGAAAGGTGAGAAATCAGCCCAGAACTACACGGGAGGAGCTGGTCAATGACCTGAAAAGAGCTGGGACCACCGTTTCCAAG
>NC_060166.1:6120422-6143662 GCF_021292245.1 Micropterus dolomieu | reverse complement strand
CATCCCAAGAACACCATCCCTACTGTGAAGCATGGGGGTGGTAGCATCATGCTTTGGGGGTGTTTTTCTGCACATGGGACAGGGCGACTGCACTGTATTAAGGAGAGGATGACCGGGGCCATGTATTGCGAGATTTTGGGGAACAACCTCCTTCCCTCAGTTAGAGCATTGAAGATGGGTCGAGGCCGGGTCTTCCAACATGACAATGACCCGAAGCACACAGCCAGGATAACCAAGGAGCGGCTCTGTAAGAAGCATATCAAGGTTCTGGCGTGGCCTAGCCAGTCTCCAGACCTAAACCCAATAGAGAATCTTTGGAGGGAGCTCAAACTCCGTGTTTCTCAGCGACAGCCCAGAAACCTGACTGATCTAGAGAAGATCTGTGTGGAGGAGTGGGCCAAAATCCCTCCTGCAGTGTGTGCAAACCTGGTGAAAAACTACAGGAAACGTTTGACCTCTGAAATTGCAAACAAAGGCTACTGTACCAAATATTAACATTGATTTTCTCAGGTGTTCAAATACTTATTTGCAGCTGTATCATACAAATAAATAATTAAAAAATCATACATTGTGATTTCTGGATTTTTTTTTAGATTATGTCTCTCACAGTGGACATGCACCTACGATGACAATTTGAGACCCCTCCATGATTTCTAAGTGGGAGAACTTGCAAAATAGCAGGGTGTTCAAATACTTATTTTCCTCACTGTAAGCTTAGTTGAGGTTGAGGGCTCAAACAAGCTCAACACTGAAAAACAAGGTGGACACCAATTCCTTATGACAAAAAGGTTGTCTGTATTTGTCATTGGTCTTGCCAGTTCTTTTGCTGGCTGTACAAAATTTATCCCACCCCTCACCAAAAACTTTAATTACAGAACTTGATGAAGGCTGAACCTCATCTTGGTGATGAGAGTGATGAACCTCCATCTTTCTATCACAGACACTGACATCCTCCCACACCTCCGTTTTACTCGGAAAAAGTTTGAACGGAGTGATACTGTGGTTAGAGCTTTATTATCACACAGCCAAGCAATTAAATGTATCCTGTTTATCAATTAGACCCAAACGAGGCAGAGGTTTCAGACAGGTCCTGGATTAATTACTGACAACAATTAATTCTACAGAGAGAGCAGACTTAGACAAGCGAACACCAGACTGACTCAGTGTTGTTGAACTCGCTCAGGCTCTCCTCCCCAGACACACAATAGATAGCAGCAGAAAGACTCATTTGAACGTTTCTGGGATGCACTGATATTAATTGGAAGTCAGTGGTGCAGTTGTTGGTGTGAGACTGTCAGCGCTGTTATTAGTAGCTGTCACGATGTTTAAAGGGAGTCTGCATAATATATTTTATTTTCATGTGTTTTGAATCAGGTACTTGCCACATGGAAAACTAAATGGAAATTCAAGCCTTTATGGTAAATCCACTGAAACGGACCAGAGCGAGCTGACAGGCAGGTTAGAGACTTTATCCTGTCAGTTTGTCTCTTTACAAAGACAAGTGTTGCTGTATGAGAGTCCTACTGAAGAGAGGCTGTGAAGTCTTCATGTTACGCCGTACGAGAACCACATACAACATTATTTATCAAACTAGGTCGGACTTGATTCATTTAGCGCGAGGATACGCATGTGGCAGCGTCCAGTTTTCAAAATAAGGTGTCATAGACATAAAAATAATTGGATCATATTCACAGAAAGTATAAAACAAATTACATGTGTCCATTCAAAGTAAATGGACGTAATTTACTTTACCGGACCGTCTCAGGCCCTGGACCCTCCCCCCATAGTCTCTCCAAATCCTGTGGGAAACACTGAGTAAAAAGCACATTTTGACTATTTAATTTATGCAATGCAAAAAAACCAACCCACGCAACAATGTCAATGTACTTGTTTGGTATTCTGCAAATTTTTTGATTGTATTCGGTTTCAGCTTCAGCCAAGAATTTTCATTTTGGTGCATCCCTACCGCACACCAACTATCAGACCAACCTGTTGATAGCCGAGTGACATTGTGGGAAATGTAGGTCAGGTTTGGAAAAGGAAAAAATAAATGGCTTAAATAAAAATGGCCGTATCTTTGGTTGTGAAGCATTGATTGAAAATGTTATACTGTAGGAGTTTGATGCTAAAGCAGTGGGGTACTCTTTTAAAGCCATAAATACTATAGTTTAATCTTGAAAAGCCATTATTACCGTAAGTGAGTGAACTTTTCAGCTTCTGCAGTTTCTTCCAATTTCTTTTCATGCTAAAATGGCAAGCTGTGTAGCAAAATATTTTTTAGGAGTGTGAATGCAAACTGCAAAATCGGTCAATGTAAACTCTGCAGCTTGTTGAACAATTGGCTTTATCAGACCGTCAAGATCGCAAATCCAAGCGTCGTGGGGCATTCAACAGCAGGAGCATCCAACAACAATTAAAAAAGCATGACTAGCCTATTCATTCTCTCTGGAGGATGACTCCTAATGTCTTGGTCATCATTCAAATTTTCACAAATAATAGTTTGTCAGGAAATTTACAGAGGACATTCACACTCCCCAGAGGATGAACCCTTACCATTTTGGACACATTTTGAGCTTTCCTTCGTTGCCAACATCAGGCAAAAATGTCTTTGTACATGTAATCTCAGTTGGTAGATTGGCATGAAGCTTGCTGAGCACCCCTCTGATTTGACCCTTTTTCATTCTTACCCCTATTACATGATATTTAAACAGCAAAATTAACAGTATGTTGTTCTTTTTGAACAACACCTTCATATTGTGGGTAGTAATGAACACTGCAGTGTCTATGAGCCAGTAGAGGGGCTGAAAGCATTTGGTGTGGGCTTGGTGTTTTTCAACACTTTATTACATCATTAATGCAAAGTGTTTATTGTTGTGGTGTTTCTGCACTGGAGTTCCCAGAAATCACTTAAGTTCAAGTTAAACAGTAAGTAAGTTAAACAGTGTGGGCAACACTGTGATGTCGTCTTGGATTTTCTGTCAGTGCAGTCCGAGTTCTACATATCAGCCCAAGAGAGGAGCAAAATGACATTTATTTGTATGAAAACTTTTTTAAGAAATTTGCTGTGTTGTATGTAATGATTTCCTCTGAAGATATCTTCAATCTTCTTATCCTGATGTATAACTGATTACTTGTGATAAAGGCGATGACTACTGATTTTCCTGTACAGAGAAGCTATAATGGCAGCGACAGCTAAGTGAAGACAATGGCAATGATTCCAGGCACAGTAAAAATCTTTGGCTCTTCTGTGCTTTTGTTTGCAGGTGAAGCAGATTATGGAGGAATCAGTGACTAAGAAATTTGTCCACGAAGACAGCAGCCACATCATTGCTTTGTGCAGTGAGTACGCTCTTCCCTTTTTCTCTGGACACGTACGCACACGCACACACACACACACACACACACACACCCACACACACACACACACACACACACACACACACACACACACACACACACACACACACACACACGCATACACTCTTGTTGAACTCCTCAGCAGGTGACTGGGTGCTGCTTCTCCCTCAAGGACACTGCTTGACGTCACTGTGCGTCTGACTATGCTGCTATATCAATGGAAAGTTAATAATCACAGTGGAGCTAATGGAAACCAATTTCAGAGACACTCAGGCTTTCTAAGCCCTAGACACGTCTGTGTGTGTGTGTGTGTGTGTGTGTGTGTTGACCAAAGATAGAGGGGTTGTCCCTCCTGACCGGATGGTTGAGCTTGCAGTGGTGTGTGAGTCACAGCTTGATGACACCATAGAACCTTCTTGTCTGTTTCATGGGGTTAACACACATTAGCTATATGAAAACTCCAACAAACTAGATATCCCAAATAGACTTAGAATTTCATGAAGGATGTGGGTCATATTTTGGGTGATCTCTATTTTTGGTATTGAAGATGTAAGAACAACTTAACATCCCGTTTTAGCATAAACATGTATTTAGAGGTACCTGAGAGGGCACCCACCTTTCACTTTACAGCCACGTTAATGTAATTTAAACGGCTAAGCTATATAAAAAGTCAACCCTTGTACAGTTATTATGAACAGGGAAATTAGCTATAGGGACCAAAACCATTTTCTGTACCAGGCTGTGAACTGCAGTTTTTGGCACTTCCGCCTTTTAATTTTTCAGGGTCAGGGCCCGCTTGGTCTAAACAGAATGACTTGATCTTCTCTGGATACCATGAATCCTATTTAAGGGGACCAGGATCAATTGATAGTATAAGTATTATCATTTCTGCACTAAAATAACTTAAATTATGTTACTGTAATCAGTTTTACATTATAGATAATGGTGTGAAAGTGTACACATATCTGTTGTTGAGCCTTTAGCAACTAGTGAATTCTTCTTCTTTGCCCTCTTCTTTTTCTTCTTCTTATTAGTCTGCATTTAACTCAATTTACACAGGATTACTATTGACTGGGAGTACTAGATAAACTATGAGACAATATAAATAAGTCAACTCAAACATGATGATGATGAAAATACAAAGACTCTGTTAAAGTATTGTCTATCCAATGTGGATCAACATTATCTTAGATTAAACCCCCTTCCTTCAAGCCTCCCTACAGACCACTCCCCCAAAACACATGTTCACAGGCAGTTTGTGCAGGTAGGCAGGTATACAGGGAGGGCTGCCAGTCAGTCATTTCATTCAATCCTAATGAAATGATTATTACAGTTCTGCAACAGCCACAGATACCGGATTTTTTATTTTAATCGTTGCATTTGATTTAATAATTGCATGTTGCATAATTACATGTTGGCTTGATTTTGCTGTTTATTGATCTCTCTCAGCTGTATTGGAGCTATGTTCTGTGCAGTGTGTTAGTCAGTTAGCAGAGCTTCATTAGTGGTGCTGTTCTTCCATAAGAGCCAACCAGAGATGAACATGTCAGTGGATGAGTTTGAAATATTGAAGGGGGGAACAGTTACAAAAACTTTGAGATATTAGATGAAGAGCTGCAGGTGATGGGGTCTTACTGTGGTTTGAGACCAGCATACCTCAAAACAAGTCATCAAGGTACCTTGCTGTGCTCCTGGCTCACCTTCTTGCAGCTGGTCATGGCATGGCTTGGCGCGACTAACCCTGGTGTTGTGTATATAGTATGGTTTTGTGTAGTACAGTGTGATATGCTATTATATGGTGTGGTATGGGATTGTCCAGTTCTGTATGGTATGGTTTGTGTATTCAAGTACTGAAGTACTCTGTGTGGTAGACGTACAGTGTTTTAGACATAGTTCCAGAGGTTTCCTCATAAGACCATTATTACTGATGTGGCCTGAGCTGTGTAATTACAGCCATTAATTGTTATTTGCATGTGCATTTGCTTCTAGACCTGATGTGTAAAATGGAGACAGTAGTAATAGGATGGTTGTGAATTAACTTTGTGAAAGTTACTTTGTTAAACTTCTGACCTTGTTTGATCTGGCTATCAGTCATTTTCAATTACCTGTTTCAAAGTATTCCACAGTCTGCACAGATTGGAGGGTAAGTCTGTTATTAGCTACATGACGTCCCCACATAATACTAATCCTGGCTGCTCCCTTCTTGCTTCCACTTCAAGGTCGAAGTATTCCAACCCCTATTGTACAGGTAGGAAGATGTGCAAATTACTGGTACTACTTCATTTTCCTATGACAAGCTAAAATCGCAAAGATTAAATAGCCAGTTCTTACCTTTTTTATGTACAGACAGGACCATGTAAATGAAAGTGACCCCCGTGGACCACTGCAATTCGATGCAATAAAAGAGTGACTGCGGTGGGAGCAGAGTTCGTTATCTGTCATCATTAGTAGATCAAAATCTCTCTCTAGAACAGCCAGAACCACATCTGTGGCTATCTAAGTAATGGAAAAGCGCCATTCGGATGGCTGACCTGGTAACAGGGCAGCGTGGAGATAAGTTTTCATTATAAATGTTGAATATGAGATCTATAGGCGAGTTCTCTAACTCTTCACATGCTGCTGTAGAGCCATGGCTTTATAACCTTGTGTTAAGGACATCAGTTCAACACTATTTGTCTTGTCTGTTGTTTTGTTAAAGGGGCCATGTGTAGTTTTGAGCGTCCTTTAGTAGTGAGTTTCAGATTGCAACCACTACTTTCCAAGTGTTTGCTTGTTCGAGGGAGCACTCTGCGTCGGTGAAAACAGAGGCCGACAAACCGCAGATGGCATCACACAAAATGCTGGAAACTCAGGTAAACTCCCACTGCAACGTTACAGTAATATTTTTAGCAGCTTGGTGATGAACTAATCCATGTAGTTTAGTATAACAGTTAGTAAGTAACATTACTGTACTGAATGGGTTTTCCAGTGTGTGTTGTCAAGGCTGGTGTGTGTGGCAAGCAGTACAACTATTCTATTTTGCAACGGAAAACGTTAGCAACTGGTCAGCATTGGCCGGCAAGCTAACGTTATCTAACTTGAGCCAACTAAAGCACAAACTCACAATATATTTAAAATGATATGCAGTAATGTTAGTTTGCCTGTTCAGTTGGATGAAAGACATCAAAGCGAATGCTCAAACTGTGACTGAAACCCATTTCCGATGTTGACCGTGTTTTCGCCCGACATCGATCTGATTCTCGTTTGGCCTGACAGGCTTCAGCACATGAAGTTTTTGTCCCTACGTGGAGTCTGTGTTAGGCTCGTTTTTTGGTGTTTGCGGACAATGTTTCGTTAGCTGCGTCGTTGTCACTGTGTGTACAGTTCAGAATCAGTAGGCCAGAGGCTCGGGAAACCAATGGATTTTGCGGAAAATCCGACCCTATTCTTCACATTTGGAAGCAGCATACAGGCTGTCAGAGGTAAATGAGAGAACGTTTCTTACTTGGGAGCCACTCATTGTTACAAACATTTTTTTAATATTCTATTGAAGGAATTTCCTTGACTCCGCAATTTTCATACGGGATATCATCAAACCATCCAATATCTTATCTTAAGCAGTAGTGTTCTGTGGATTTAGAGATTTAGAAGATTTCCGAAGACATTTTTACATTTTTAGGAAATATAATGTTAGGTGTATTAAAATGAGCAGTGGTGCTATATCACAAAGCAAAGTCCACATGTTTAAGCAGATTGTCTAAACAGGTGGTAACATTAATAATGAGTTGAGATGCCTCAGGATCTATCTGATTCAGCTTAGCAGGTGACTGATTTTCTAATCAATCCTGGAAGGCATGGGGGATTTCTTTCTAAATCCACAGAACAATATTGCTTTAAAGCAGGGATTGGATGGTTTGGTGACATCAGATAATGTGGTTATCCCAGTATGAAAATGGCAGGGTAAAGGAAATTTCTTCAGTAGAATGTGAAAAATGTTTGTAACACTGAGTTGCTAATGTTATGGGATAAAAGAAATGTTAAATTAGAGGAGCAGGTTGCCTTTTATGATTGAAACATTGCCCAGGGATCGAATTTTTGGATGAAAAAAATGATTTGATTAATCATTACCTGCGGTTCCTCTGGGGCTGTGGTGCTAGTTTTATAGTGGTTCCGCGGGCCAGGAGTTGGGGAGCTGTCCTTGGGGAGTGTCTGGGGGCCTGACAGTATGTAAACTTGTTAGTTTCTAAGGTAAATGCAATACAATACTGTATTTCAAAACCTTTTTGATTAAGGTTTTGTTTTCATATAAAAAATCAGTACCTCAGCATCACAAATCTGAGTCCGCCAGGATCCAGAATCTGAAGCTGTTTTCTAATTATGGCAATTGATGTGGACATTTCAGTTTCCTCTCTCATGTTTGTATTAGGTTACTTTCATGAGACAAATAGCTGTGAGTCATCATACAAATCCTGCTGGATACTCACATGACCCCCCTCAAGGAAATTACAACGCGGCCCTCTACAACCTTTATTGTGTGCTTTGCTCACATGTGCAAATTGGACAGTCTGTGAATGTGTGTATGTGACAGAGAGAGAGAGAGTGTGTGCCAGCTGTGTCGTCATCTTCTGCCTCAGGTCATTTGCTTGCTTGAAAATCATTACATGTTTACACTGAAAAGATCCAGACTCCATTTTGGTGGTTAAATGTAAAATGTGAACAACTAACAGTGAATGGCACCACATTGACAAAGTCACTGAGAATGTGACCAAGAGATCTCTGAGGAGATGTCACTGTTTCTAAATCCCCTTAATCATATCTTTGGCATTTCTTACTTACATACAGTGCAAAACACAACAACCTTGGACAAAACAGAAAACACAACATTTAAAAATGCCAGTATATCTGTGATAAGCTAGTAGTTGCTGATATATTATCAGATTGACCTGAACGTATTAGGGGTAGGACTGGACGATATGGCCAAAAATGTTATCACGATAAAAGTTTCATATCTTTCGATATCGATAATTATCACGATAAGTATCAAATCGTTATTTCTTGAGTTTAAAGGCTGATTTTTGCTCCTGAGTTAAAGTTGAAGAAACCTGATGGTTAATTGTTGTTTAAACTCTTCTTTATATTCAACACTTGAAGCCAAACAGTGGATCACTTCACAAATCTGAGGTAAAAAACATTTATGATAAAATCCGCACCAAGGTACGAACCAAAGTTCATGTTGTGATACATTTTGAAACATTCGGTTAGTTTTGGTTTGGTTTCACACTGCAGTTCTGCGACCGCACTAAAGGACTTTATGTGACACACTTGCATCCTGTCGTCATCATCTATGTGGGCTGCGTCTCCCTATACTTGACATTGATTGGTTTATTAAACAGTTCAGAGGGTATCTTTGATAAGAATGAATGAATAAAAAATGAACATATGCATATTTGCCACTATATTATTATTAAGGCAGCACCAACTATACTGAAGGCTAGTTCAAATTTGTAATTGAACATACCAGAACCGAACCGAACCATGGTTCAGTCAGACCAAATTTTTATATAATTTTATATAATTATATAATTTTTAGACCAATTTTTCTAGGTTATGCTCAGGATGTCATTGACTATGCTTCTTTAATAATATCGTCCGTGTATAAAACTGGTACCTGTGTGAGAGAGAGACTCAAACCAATAAATTGATTATCAGCTGGTGATTAATGTAATAGTTGACAACTAATCATAAATCATTCCCCACAAGCATTAAGATAGAGGCTGTAGATAGAACATTTATACTTCTTTCAGAAAGCAGAAAAGATTTGAATCAACCAAAAGGACACACACATCGTTTTTTGAGTATTTTTAAAAATAGGTAATTTTGCTGTTACTTAAGTGCTTTTTTTATCACAAGTATTGTACCTCGCTACATTTCAAGTCATATGAAAAAGTCCTGATAAATGTCTGCTGCAGCTGGAGGGCAGAACTCCAGAGAGCTCCCTGCCTATAGAGGTGACTCTACACTCAGCTGACAATCATGAAGACATAACATGTTGAATGTGTCCGTTCACTAGCCGAGTGTCAGGAGAAGTTGGGTGTGTGGTCACACAAGACTAGCAGTCAGTGAACAGAACAAAAATACACAACAGTGCAATAAAATTTAAGGATGATGTCATTATGGGTTATGGTTAGCATTATTGTACCTCACCTATATTCCAAAAGGTTGCATCTATCTTAATCAATGATTTAATGCACCACCCAGCGAGCACGCAGAGGGACCAAAATCAAACACACCCCGCAATGTTGCGTGACTTGTACAGTAGGCGCATGCTGGGTCTGACAAAATGCAAAATGATTATACTCACAGTGGGTCCACCAGCTTCTGCGTTTACTGAGGAATGTCTACCTTTAATGAGGTGTGTGAGGTCTTTCTGCTGTTTTTGACCATTTCTGTCACAGTTCCTTTATAATTGATAATCAGTTGTATGCACAGGCTTCAAAGTGCCATCTATAGAAATTGGATTTATTGTTGGTTGGTACATTAGGGCCCTTTTTAAAAATGTAATGCTGTTATTTAGATTACATTTTAATTTAGTTTTTAGTATATAGTATAGTTTTACACAAATACTGTTTTGTTATTTAAGTTGTATTTTAAGAGGATTCACATTTTAGTGGGTAAAACAAAACACCCAACTTAAAAAGCAGCCACATGGAACCACCCAGGCACCCTAATAATTCTTTACATATACACAGTAATACACACATACATATACAATACATACACATAAATGTACATACAAACACCTACACATCCTGTCCACATTTAACTATCACTACCTAAAACTTGTAGCACAGCCACACTGGTTTAGCTAGTGAATTAACTAGGTGGATTTATCAGGACGTTTCCAACTATGGGCAAGATCTCATGTGACAAATACTTCTTCAGACAAATTTCTTATAGTACTCTTTCCATCCCTGGATATTGCATATAATCAACAGTTCATCTCTAGATAAAGCTCCTGCCCCACAGTTGTTGGTTTAAAAAAAAAAGTATTTATATGTTTACAGTTTTATCTAATCTTATCTTACTGCCGATTTTGATCAAGATAACCTTGTAAATGCCACATACAATATGTTGTTGGCTACATGTGCTCAGAGCATATCATTGACTCCTTCTCATCAGTCGTGCACTGAAAGCCTGCAGGCTAACCCAAACATGACGTCACTGTAGTGCAAGTTAATCTTCAGCCTCTTGACCTCGGTGACTCTTGGGAAGGTGCAAGGTAAGAGGTCAGATGCTAAGGATAACCAATGATGTCAGCACAGGAATGAGTCACTGCTGGCCCACTCTTACTGAGTGTCCCTCCTAATGCCAGTTCATTGCGCTACATCTGCCAACGAAGGCCAAATGAATTCCAGTGTTTCATTAGTGAAGAGCCAGTAGAAAACACTGGTGTATGGTGTCTCATTTTGTCTTAAGGATGGGATTAATGGAATTAATGTATTAAATTAATTAAAACATTTACATTCAGGCTGTGTGTGTGCAGTGAGAAAAAGAGACGTTTGATGCAGACACTCGTTCCATGCATCTTTACCAATTTCACTCCCCCGTGTTCTGTCTTTGCTTGTGCACATTATTGTTTCTGCTTCATTCATTCAACATTAACTCAGGAATTTCACTCTGCAGCACAATATTTGCACCCACTGTGTAGTTGAAAGAAAACACATAGATCATAATGATTTGCTGCTGCTTCCCCTGCTGTAGGCTTTCCTACAGCATGCATGTATGTACATGGAAGGGCAGTGAGGTCCCAGAACAGAGCCATACCGCCAAACATAACTACTGCAGATCGATAAAAGTTTCTTTTACTAAAGTGGTCCGGACAGAAATAAGTTTATGTGGGTGCATGTAGAACATTTTAAATGTGGTGTGCTATGAGGGTGCAAGTTACATCGGTTCTGAGAAATCAGAACCAATGTTTCGTGGCTGTGCATTTAATATATTAAATTATTTTGATCATTTCAGGTGTCTCCTATCCGGTGGCGTCCTTTAGCCTTGTGTTTAAGATGCATACCAGATAACCACAACATTAATGATTTGATTCTTTTGTTGCATGTCCTACCCCTCTCTTTCTTTTCAAATCTATACTTCAGTCTATACTTACATATTCAGAAGAAAAAACCCAAGAAGATATGATGTACATATTACACTTTCTTTAACACTTAGCCGCATTTTAACATGTCCATTAGTCAGATTAGGAATTTGATTGCATGTGTCTTGGTTTTCCCAAGCTACATGCAAATAAGGGTCCACCCGTCTCCCCGCCAGAGGGTATTGTGATGCACCTGAAGCTGCTTGCAGTAAAAAAAAAAAAAAAAAACTACAGAAGAAGGTCACTGTGCAGTTATCAGTTGAGTTACTGCAGCAGTTAAGCTAGCTAACAAGCACATGGATAGACCAGATCACTGCTCTTTCACCCACACAGAACATTCAGTGGTTGAACTGATAAATTAGAATGTACCATCTTCTGTATTGCTGTATGTGTTGAAAGCCAGTTTCTTCCTGTTGCTTTTATATGTGGCAGGAGGAACATTTTTGTGTAACATCTGTCAGTTCAGCTGCCTTTATCACAGACAGATACTCTGTAGAGGTTATTTCCAGAAATCGCTTACTGACGTAGTAACACTTTGGAGGCGTAAAGGTGTCTTGGAGAGACAGATGCATTTACACCTTTTCAACATCTGGCTGCAATGCTCAATTGGTGTGAGCAATTGGATTTCAGTCCATCTCTAATTCTTCTTTGTTGCATTTACACTTGGCTTTTTATAGAACTATTGAATCCACCCAAGATGCATTAAGTACTGTAGCTATGTGCAAATAGGATATATCACAAAAGCAATGAAACACTGTATATGGTAAAGAGCTTACAGAGAGGATGGTAAAATTAGATTTTGTATAACACCTTTTTAGAGCAATTGTCACAAAATGTATCATAAGTCAATAAAAAAAAAAAAAACTTATGGTGTTTCTTGTGGTTCTTCTGTTGCGCCCCCCCTCCATAAAACCTGCTGTTGATTAAATAAATGTAAACTTAAAAAATGGCTTTTCTCTTCAGGCTGCGTGCTCTTCCTGTCTTACCATTAATAATAACGAGCCAATTAGCTAGGGTGGCCAAGGAAATTGTCAGTGGGAACTGGTGGCCTCCCTGTTTGGTTATAGATAGGAACCCGCAGGATGCTTGTTGGCCAGTCTCTCTGCGTGGTTGGAGTTAACTGTTGTATAACTGTGTCTGTGTGTAGGAGTCCAAAACTTCTCTACAGCATTTAAACTGATCACATAACTCACCCTCATTAGCCTCATGGAGGGGGGAGTCAAGTTGTGTAATGTGTGATTTCTCTTTTGTGTAAGGCATTAGTTGTTATGGTGTCATGCCATGCATATTGTTTTGCTTGTGTGTGTGTGTGTGTGTGAGAGAGAGTGAGCGTTTGTGACAATGGGAAAATCTTGGTGCTTTAAACTGTGTCCCAAAAGGTACACAGCCCTGAACACTGTGCATGTGTTATTAATAGAGCACCTAAAATACTTCTATTAAAGAGCTGCCACCACCATCACTGGCTCCATTTTTCCTTCACATCAAAATTCCCACACTGAAAACAGAAATACTAAAATACTCAGGTAGAAATAGAATAGTCAGCCATCTGTTGAATAAGTCATTTTTCTGCAAAGACATGCTGCCCTTAAGATATACATGAATTAACTGTACTGTCTTTAATTAAAAGACTAACAGGTAATTATACATTACGTCAAAGCCTATTAATTTGTCATCAGGTCCTAGCATTAGAGTAGGCTGATGAGGAAGCCTGGTGTCATTAAAATCAAACCATTTACCAGCCTCCATTTTACGAATCAGAAAAGGTTGCAGAAGACTGTTGAGCAGTAATAAGCAGTAATAATGGAGTAAGAGAGAGGGGTTATTTGTCTGCTGCCCGCAGACTGCTTCTAAAGCAGGGAAGTACAGCTTGACTCCAAACCACACATTTATGTAAATGATGTTCTCCAGGTCAAAAAGAAGTCACGTTACCCCTATCAATATATTGATAGGGGTATCAATATATTGATAGGGGTAACGTGACTTCTTCAATATATTGATAGTCTCTGTGATGACAGATGTGCTTAACCATCTATCCCGCCAAGGGTGACGAACCTCGCAAAACTCACATTTGAAGTAGTATGTAATAAAGAGTCAATCAAAGTATATGAATCCCAAAGATAAGGAGTGCAGAGACAATAATCCATCAAATTTGTCAAAAGAATCTGAAGTGTATCAAATACAGTTATTATTAATTAATATTAAAAGCACTAAAACCATATTAAATTGGAATATTCCACACATACTGTATGCATGATATGTTTCTCTTACAGTACTGTCATAAAGTATGGTTGAGACTTGGGTAGCAACAAGAAGCTACATAAATGGATCTAAAATACAGTACTGTGCAAAGTTTTAGGCGGGTGTAGAAAAATGCTGTAAGTGAAGAAGGCTGTCAAAAATTGACATGCGAATAGATTGCCTTCAAAACAGTATAAATTCTTCTAGGAACACTTGCCAGGGGTTTTGTAGGCATATCATATGATTAAAGAGTTATACCAAACAGGTGCTAATGATCACTGATTCAATATGTAGGTTGATCATTAAGTGTAACAGATACAGCTGTGTAGGAGGAATACAACTGGGTGAGGAACAACCAAACTCAGCTAACAAGGTGAGGCTGCTGAAGACAGTTTACTGTCAAAAATCATACACCATAGCAGACACAAGGTACTTATACTGCATCAGCAAGGACTCTCCCTGGCAGATATTTCAAGGCAGACAGGGTTCAGGAACAGATGTGCTGTTCAACTGACTCAACTATGAACGGAAACACAGGAACTGGGGTGCAGAAAAATGGCAGCTTGTGCTCTGGACTGATGAGTCAAAATTTGAAATATTTGGCTGTAGCAGACAGCAGGTTGTTTGCCGAAGGGCTAGAGAGTGGTTCAAGAATGAGTGTCTACAGGCAGCAGTGGAGCATGGTGGAGGTTCATTTCTGCAAACGCAGTTGGGGATTTGATCAGAATGAATGGTCTCCTCAATGCTGAACAGACAGAACTTGTGCAAGTGTACCTAGAACGATTGATGCTATTTTAAAGGCAAAGGGTGGTCACACCAAATAGTGATTTGATTTAGATTTTTCTTCTGTTTACTCACTGTGCATTTTGTCAATTTATAAATATATTGTTTTTTGAAAGCATTCTTACTTTACAGCATTTTTTCCACACCTAAAACCTTTGCACGGTACTGTAGATGTAAATGTACAACAACCACTAAAAAAAACCTTTCTCTTCTTAGTTTGTTTCAAACTTGTTGGTGTGTTTTCCATTGATACTGTTTTCCAATGTGCGCATAATTATTCTGACTGCACACGTGAATGACATAAATATAATGTCTTTAATTACTTACCAAACTCCATTAGACTCTCAGTGGAGGAGCAAGACAGCAAATTTTAGACATGACAATGCTAAACTGAATGGAAACCTCTCAACACATACATGATGTTGGCCTTGCTCTGAATGGTTTTTTATGTTTGTTGCAGAGACAGACGACCTCTGTGTGGAGGCATGTAAGCCTGTAAATGACTGATCATTTACATTTACTGATTTGGCAGACGTTTTTATCCAAAGCGACTTACATTTGAGGAACAACATACAATCATTAACAGAGCATAAAATACAGCACAAGATCTACAACTGACAATACATATTAATAAAAGCAGCAATAAATGCTAGTAAACGCTAATGGCACATATCGCATCAATGGGGTAAATACCTAGGGAAAGAAGTTAGAGTTAACAAAAAGTGCAATCAATACAAGTAGGGCTGCAGCTAACGATGATTATTCGAAGCTTCAATAGATTATTTCAACGATTCATCGATGCGTCGTTTAAGAAGTACTTTTACTTGGCGCCGCCGTTCATACTACTTGACTGGGGTCACACACACTATATCCGACGCTGGTTTCCAAACCACTTTTATCAAGAAAAAATATGAAACGGGAAATGAGCGATCCTGCACACGAAACAGCTGTTGTTTGTTATTATAAAGATGGCAATTTTAAAGACAAAGAATATGGTTGAAAGGATGGATTAGTACACGCAGGTAGCAGGGATTGTCTGAGCTACAGAGAGAGCTGCAGGTGAGTTAAAAGGTGCAGCTCCCCGACACCCAGTTAACTCATGACTGTGAGGTTACAACTCACGGCCCAAAAAGGACGTGTGCACATTTTCAGCTGAGGACTGCAGATTACTTTGGCTAGCCTTCAACTCAACAATCAGTCATGATTTCAGTTAAATGCTGAAGTTGCTGTTACTGTTACCATGTCTGTGGTCCGCTGGCAGAACACCGTGTGCTTTCTGATCAGGTGCCGTTGTGCTGTTGCCGAGGCGACATAAGTTTAGTTTTACGGTGGACGGACGGTAACATTACAGAGTTATTGTTTTCTTTAGCATGAAATAATAACATACTTTGGACACTTTCTTTTTTGTCCCTCGCTGTTTTCTCTCTCTTCCCCCACTTTGCAAACAGCTCCATCATAATCACGTCGTGTTCACAGCGTAAACACGATGTGTGATAGTAATAAATGTCCCTGCAAAACACCCTAAAGCCCTAAATACAAGGTAATTCTAGGGATTGAGGAAGAAGAGCACAGGAAGTGCATGTTAGAGGTTAGGAGTTAGAGGTGTTATAAGAGGAAGTGTTCTCGGAAGAGATGAGTTTTCAAGAGCTTCTTGAAGTTAGAGAGGGACGCCCCTGCTCTGATGGCGTGTGGTAGCTCGTTCCACCATCGTGGTGTCACAGATGAGAACAGCCGGGACTGGGATTGCTTTGTGTGAAGGGATGGCAGAGCCAGGCGGCGTTCGTTGGAGGAGCGTAGTGGCCGAGAAGGAACATAAACTTGTATTATGGAGTTTAGGTAGATGGGTGCAGACCCAGTAGTCGCTCTGTATGCAAGCATTAGTGACTTGAACCTGATTCTGGAGGCCACGGGGAGCCAGTGGAGGTCACATAGCAATGGAGTGACATGAGTCCTTTTGGGCTGATCAAAAACCAGACGCGCTGATGTGATCAAAGTCACTATAGCTGTTACATCCATTGGGTAACATCCTGCATTTCTAAATAGCAGGAATGAGAGACCTAAAAGGAGATGAAAACCATGGTGATAATTGATCTCAGTGATTGGGGGTTAGAAGAAGGACATGATTTGATTAACTGGGAAAGTACAGAGGAGTAGAGCAGAAGAAAAGGGAAGATTGGTGAGTAAGAGAGGAAGGGATGGCCTGAAGCAGCTAATGGGCTCATTAGGAAACTTGTGGTCATGTAATGACCTGCCACCGAATGGACATCTGGGGCTCCACACACTAAAGACGGATGAACAGACCAAAATAGAGAGAAAATATAGGAAAGGGATAGTGGAAGACAGAGATATATTTAACCAATGGAAATTATGAAGGGGCATATAACAAGGGTCTTCATTTATATATTTAAATGGATATGTATCATGACCAAAAACAAAAACTCCAAGTATACTCGGAGATGAAAATATACTGTTTATCAGAATGATAATCAGATATAATCAGATTACAGTAATTATCTTTAGATAATAGAAGTCATATATAGTACATCCTAAGTCTAAATATGTGGCTCAAACTTGCCTAATCAGTTTTATTAAAAAATGTATTATATATTCTATATACTATATATTCCAGACCAGTTAGTTGTAGACACAGACCAGTAATATGATAATATGTAAAACAAAATGTACATTTGTAGTCCCTTTATGCTGCACACACATACACAAACAACACAGAGCAAAACACAACTCTAATAAAAATGTTAACTTTAATGTTTAATGTGTTTGCACAAGAACAACATATTAATGGACAAATAAAAGTGAGAACAAAAACAAGAAAGAAATACAGAAGCCAGGGCCCGAGTAGAGATATTACCCTGCTTAAGACACGTTGGTCTCACAGCATTACTTCAGCCAATATCTATCGCTCACTCTCTGTAGACTTGAAGGTGGCTGTAAAATGTTTTTTAGTTTTCTCCTTCCCACAGGGGACAGGCTAGGTTTTCACAGTAGAAAACATGCATCAAAATGTCCATGGAAACTTCTCAAAGCCATATGCCCTCTATGCTTCAAACTAAATACACCGTCTGAACCCAGGCAGACACGTGGGTTGGTATGTTAAACCACCTTTTTCTACTGTTTCCACTGGGCAGAACCACTGCTAACCATCTTTTACAGTTGTTGCAGCACCAAAGGGGAACACCATGAATTTTAACAACCAGCTGGAACACACTAAATACCATGCCAAATACCACAGAGTAAAATATGATATAAAGGCTATATAAACTACCAAAACATCCCAATCACATAAGGGGAAACCTTGCAATCTAATGCATCACTTTCAGGTGACATGGTGGCAGTGGTTTGGCATGTTTGGCTATTGAGACAAGCCCAACTTCTCTGCTTCTCCTGCCCACTTCCACCCAGCTGATTAAAAGGGTCAAACCAGTAAAAACAATTTAAGTGTGGACAGATGAGGCTACAGCTCTACAGGACTGTTTTGAGAGCGCAGACTGGCACACAGGGCTCCAGACTAACATTTTTCACCTCCGTCCCGGAACCATCCCGAAAAACAATTTGAACCGTCCTGAAGTTAATGTAAAGCGTCCTAAAATCAAAATTGTGTTTGTTTACTTTGTTATTATCCTCTATAGTTGTTAATGACATAATAAATGATGATAACTTGATAAAATAAATAATATGTATTTTCTCAAATCAAACAAAAAGATTTAACATCAAAACTGAAAAGTTATCTGTTTACCTCGATGATAAATGATTTAACTTTAATTCAGTTATAAATCCTGGACTTTAATAGCTCCTGTGTTTCAGCAGGTTTTCTGCTCATGTTGAAAACTTTCCGCACATTCAGAATCCCTCCCACAGATCTGTGTTCTCTGACATGTCCAGAAAATAATCGTAATATTATGAGACTAACATTATTATTTAATGAGAATTCATAATATTTTTTAAAACTCTACCTGACCTATACTCTGCCGTGCTCACCTTCAGACTGTACTGAATGAGACAAGTGTACTGCACTTCATCGGAGGTACAAGTTGAAACCGAAACTAACACTTACAATCTCAGCACAAATCCACGTTACTTTCGGCAGCTCCGATAAAGTGCAGCTCACGGTCCCAAACAGAGCCAGATTGTACTTCAGGTTTTAGATGTTTTAGCTGCTCAACAGCTGCCAGTATTGCAGTCCGGAGTCTGAATTTCAGACCACCTTCCAAGGAAACTGTAATGCAAATATTTGTAGCAAATGTCCTCAAGATAATTAATGTTTCTGTATTTCACATATTTAACATTAGCTGTACCATGAAGACTGATAATTCAACCTGCTAGACCTGAATGAAAACTTTGAGACAGCAGAATAGAAGGTTTTTCATTTGCTATATCCATCTGTTCCTTTCTTTGTCTCTGTGCGTCTCTCCCTCTTAGTTAATTGAGAATTACAGGAATCGGACGTCACGAGAGGCTGTAGTGAAACGTCAGGTTTTCCACTGATTGTCTCCATGGCAACTCTGCCACCCTCAGATAAATGTTTGTATGTTGTGAGAGAATATACAACTCTCAGAAAAATGGACAAATTCAAAGTTGCATATGAAGCTGAAGCCTTGTCTCTGCTTGCGGCCTTTTTAATGTTCATTCGAGGAGACATTTCATCTACTGTGGCACTAGCAAACGGGTGCGTGGGGCTGTGATATAACTCACTCTGCACTACAAAACATTAGCTGCAAATCTTGAATTTTATTGCCTTAAGGCATAATATCAGGCGAGCGTTTTTTTTGCTATCACTATTATTATCCTGGTGTAAACCAAACAAAGATTTTGCCACATGCAGTCAGGAGTTCCTACCATGTGTTCCACTGCAGGTTGGACTGACCTGCTGTCATTCATACATTCCCATTACTGTCAAGAGTCCATGAGGAAAAGGTCACATAGCCTTGCTGCTGCTTTGATGCACACAGTGTATCCTTTTGTTAATTTTTACATATTCTTACTGAAACTAAGGACCACAGGATTTGCGGTACCACAGAGATCATCAAGTAGAGGGTGTAAATGTAAAATGTATAGGCTGTAATTGAGTTTATAATTGTTTTCAGTACAAATCAGAAGCCTTATGATCTGAAGTCCAAACATGCTCTTTAGATACATTTGTGTCAACGTTACAGAAAATGTAATTCACATCTCAACAGCCTCATTTGTTTGCAAATAGAAGCATCATGAATCACAGCATCATTTACTTGCAGCATTAACAACTTGATATTTAGAGCAATGAATAAACAGAATAAATACACAATGTTCCCAGTGTGTGAAAATGACAGATGCTTTCTTCTTGCCAATGAGAATATGGTTTATGTAATTGGTCTCTGTCATTTTGAAGTGGAATCTGAATAATTTGAATTGCTTTCTCATAATTAATGGCAAGTATTTCAAACAAAGCTCCCCGATATGACACCAAACAATCGATCCCGTATTCCTCCTGACAGCATGGTTTCACAGCAACACACTGATATTAACTTTTAAACTATTGAAATAGGTTAGAGTGGGTGCGTGGGTGACTTCCAACCTTGAATGTGTTATGAGAAGTGGATACTATGTTGGCGGCCTGTCATTCAAATGAAAGTGTCTCAACCAGCGTATACTCTTTACATTCCTGGTTTGCTTCTTCTTCACATTCGTTGTCTCTCCAACCAGTTTGTATAGACTTTACTCTGCGATGACAGCTTATGAGGGCTTTGCTAGGATTTTTTCTTCCAAAATTAAATCTTTAATACAGTGATTAACACCATTCCATTATAACTACAGTCTGTGTAGAAAATGATTTAGAGGGGATTTCTTTATTTTTTGTTGCAGTACTGTAGTTGGCTATAGGGACAAATTCACAGCAAGGCTGACTCTGCCATGCCAATGCTCTAGCAATACATTCATGATACTGCCAGAGAGGCAGATGTCTGTTGATGTTGTTTCAGTAGCTCATTCTGATTGGTGGGTACCTGAACAGGGGGTTAAAATAGAAGAATAGTGTGAACCAGAGGTGAGGACGCGAGTCATGACCCTAGACGACTTGAAAAAATCATAAAAGACTTGCAACTTCAATGACCTCTGACTTCACTTCATGAATTCTTCATAATAACCACTGATGTTGTAAAAAAGTGCAGATAGATCTGCTCCTGTCAGTGGATCAACTTGACAGCAACTAATCACGCAACACAAGCACTACATTCCTTACTTTCAGTATATTAAAACACTTGGGTAAGCAGACTTGAACAGAATGAGTAACGTTTCCAACAGCGGATTACATCAGCTGTAGATACCTTAACAGGACTCCCATCAGCCAATCTCAAGTGGACCCCTTTCTGCCAGCACTCATGAAGAACAGGTTAGGCTAAAAATCTGTTACCTGCCTACCACAATCACAAGACGCTGCTCAAAAAATCTAAACTAAAATCTAAAAAAGTATTTTACTATAGACAAAAACAAAATCTCTAAACCGTCACAAACAACATACATAAGAACAGGATAATCTTTACCAAATGGTTAACAAAATCTGCAAATGTTAAAACTGTATCCTAAAATATTTGAAGATAGAATAAACACAAAATAAAACACAGCTCCGACCTGTGGGTGCCTCTGTCAGTGTTGTGAGGTGAGGGGCAGTAGGTTATTTATTACTGATATTACTGATACTGTTAATCTAATTTTCTTGTTTCATGGGCTGAGATCATTAACTAGTAAGTAAGTAAGTAAGTAAAGCCCCCCTCCAGTGTATTTTGACATTTATATTTCATATTTTCAGTCATTTCCTTCCAATGTTGATTACCCACATAGTTCGCCAAATATTTTTGACAAATAGCTTAATTTTGTGCTCAAAGTTGCAAAAATTGCTTAGTAGTTAAAATGCGGTGGCATGACAGTGCGTCTGCGCAAGCTTGGAGAATGAAGTATGACTTATGGAATTACTATAGTCATACGTCATTCTCCAAGCTTGCGCAGGCGCACTGTCATGCCTCGTTAAAAAACTGTCACGCCGTCGCGCCTCTTAAGTCAGAGCATCAAACCAATAAACATCTTTGTGAGCTAGCTAACCAATTTATCATGTAATTTACTTAGAACTTACAGTCGGTATGTCTCTCTGTGTCTGATTGTCGGTTTGTCTTTCTAGTTTAGTTAGCTAAGTTAACTAACTTGTAGTTAGCCAGGTGTAGTTAGCTAGCATATTTATTGCAGAAAGTTAGCTAACAGTGGGTCTTCATTTTATTTATTTTTTTCCTCCTCTTGGTTTAGTGTGCTGTTCATTTTCATTATGGCATTTGTGCGTGCGGTGTTGGAGGACAGATGACAGAAAACGCGTCACACTTTCACCTGCTACCGTCTTATATACAGTCTGCAACATGCATTACATTTACCATTGCATCGGTGGAGGCAACGGTATCAGAAGTCTTTACATACAGTTCAACAGAGTAATAGACCCCCCACACCTCCGCGGTAAAGTAAGCGCACCATAAAACGTAGTGGGAGTTATCGGTGTGCACCATCGACTGTATGACTGATAACGGCTGATACTCGCGCATTAGTTTCTTTCATGGGTAAGTAATAGCTACTCCTGCCAGACAGTAAAGTGTACTAAACTTTACAGTGTAGTGAAGTTAACACAGCGTAACTGGCTGGAGGGGGCTTTAATAAAGGATTCAAAACTAGATTCACATTTCATAAAATGCTACAGAAACCCTACCTTAGTTACAGGAAAAACACCTGGTCACTTTGCCTTTAATTGCCATGTTGAAATAGCATTAATTTGGTGGGAGGCAGATAATGATTTGTTTAGGACTTTTTCTTGACACTTGCTTGTGACTTGCAAAACAATAACTTTGTCCCACCTCTGGCATGAACCCCCTACGTATTACACCATCCTGGCTAAGCTTATTGCTGGCAGATGAGGTAGTGAGGTAAGCCACATTTTAGCCAACACCAACCAGAGGCCAACAGGAGAGCTAGCCATGACAAGGGCTACAATCATGGTTTGAATTACAGGAGGGTGGGCTAACCCTCTTAATTAAGACTTGGACCCCACTAAAAGAGGCAAAACAACAGTTCAGGGGGGCCTTTCTTACCTGTAATTGTAAATATTACAATAGCCTATATTTCCCATTTTCATGCCTTATGTTCAAGAATCTTCAAATATGATTTCTGACACCCCTAAAATGGACCATACCTTTTCCTAACGTTAGTTGAACTTGTCTATCTGCTTCACTCCCAGAATGCTAAAGTTAGCTGGTTTCTTACTTTTGCCTTAAGTTACAATTTAGCAAACTATTGTTAACTAGCTAAAGCTAACATTTATTTTACTTGAAATGAGGGAGAAGAACAGGGAGGTAAACGACACAGGAGGACAACAGGGAGGCAGACGACACGAGAGGAGAACAGGGAGACAGACACGGGAGGAGAACAGAGAGACAGACGACACGGGAGGAGAACAGGGAGACAGACGACACAGGAGGAGAACAGGGAGGCAGACGACACGGGAGAAGAACAGGGAGACAGACGACACGGGAGGAGAACAGGGAGGCAGACGACACGGGAGGAGAACAGGGAGACAGACGACACGGGAGAAGAACAGGGAGACAGACGACACGGGAGGAGAACAGGGAGACAGACGACACGGGAGGAGAACAGGGAGGCAGACGACACGGGAGGAGAACAGGGAGACAGACGACACGGGAGGAGAACAGGG
>NC_060166.1:6061299-6120322 GCF_021292245.1 Micropterus dolomieu | reverse complement strand
AGAACAGGGAGACAGACGACACGGGAGGAGAACAGGGAGGCAGACGACACGGGAGGAGAACAGGGAGGCAGACGACACGGGAGGAGAACAGGGAGACAGACGACACGGGAGGAGAACAGGGAGGCAGACGACACGGGAGGAGAACAGGGAGGCAGACGACACGGGAGGAGAACAGGGAGACAGACGACACGGGAGGAGAACAGGGAGGCAGACGACACGGGAGGAGAACAGGGAGGCAGACGACACGGGAGGAGAACAGGGAGACAGACGACACGGGAGGAGAACAGGGAGGCAGACGACACGGGAGGAGAACAGGGAGGCAGACGACACGGGAGGAGAACAGGGAGACAGACGACACGGGAGGAGAACAGGGAGGCAGACGACACGGGAGGAGAACAGGGAGGCAGACGACACGGGAGGAGAACAGGGAGACAGACGACACGGGAGGAGAACAGGGAGGCAGACGACACGGGAGGAGAACAGGGAGGCAGACGACACGGGAGGAGAACAGGGAGACAGACGACACGGGAGGAGAACAGGGAGGCAGACGACACGGGAGGAGAACAGGGAGGCAGACGACACGGGAGGAGAACAGGGAGACAGACGACACGGGAGGAGAACAGGGAGGCAGACGACACGGGAGGAGAACAGGGAGGCAGACGACACGGGAGGAGAACAGGGAGACAGACGACACGGGAGGAGAACAGGGAGGCAGACGACACGGGAGGAGAACAGGGAGGCAGACGACACGGGAGGAGAACAGGGAGACAGACGACACGGGAGGAGAACAGGGAGGCAGACGACACGGGAGGAGAACAGGGAGGCAGACGACACGAGAGGAGAACAGGGAGACAGACACAGGAGGAGAACAGGGAGACAGACACGGGAGGAGAACAGGGAGACAGAAGACACGGGAGAAGAACAGGGAGACAGACGACACGGGAGGAGAACAGGGAGACAGACACAGGAGAAGAACAGGGAGACAGACGACACGGGAGGAGAACAGGGAGACAGACACAGGAGGAGAACAGGGAGACAGACGACACGGGAGAAGAACAGGGAGACAGACACAGGAGAAGAACAGGGAGACAGACACAGGAGGAGAACAGGGAGACAGACGACACGGGAGAAGAACAGGGAGACAGACACAGGAGAAGAACAGGGAGACAGACGACACGGGAGAAGAACAGGGAGACAGACACAGGAGGAGAACAGGGAGACAGACGACACGGGAGAAGAACAGGGAGACAGACACAGGAGGAGAACAGGGAGACAGACACAAGGGGGAGAACAGGGAGACAGACGACACGGGAGGAGAACAGGGAGGCAGACGACACAGGGGGAGAACAGGGAGACAGCAGAATGTGTGACTCATAGTCTATGCATTTACAATGATTTTGACATCAATTTACCCCCATAGAGAAGTACTTATTGACATTTCGTATTTGTATGTGTTCATGCATGAAAGTATGTTGTATTCATATATGTGTAAGTGTGACCACACACATATATTTGTATGTGTGTGTATGTACTACACACACACACACACAAACACACACACACACACACACACACACACACACACACACACACACACACACACACACACACACGTATGGTGGATGATGCAGTGGCAGTGTATTTGCCCTTGGATCACACCTCAGAACATGAACGAGAGAAATAAAATTAAGGTCATGCCGGCTCGGACGTCTCAGCTGTTGGGGGACCAGGCCAACCACACAAGTTAAATTGAAAAAAGATTTGAATTAGGACAGGGAAAACATAGTTTGGCATTTATGCCTTTAGATTTTAATTAGTTTATTAGGTTTGTGCCAGGAGTGACTGTAGGGCTCATATTTATTACAGTCTTAATGAAGAACACTTCTCACAATACCAGTGCGTGCCTGCATTTTATTGATCTGTGTGCTTTAAAGCAGATTTAATCAGGTTTATGTGTTGTAGTGTAATAATGGTTTAAGGGCTTTGTTCCTTTGTTCCAGAAACAAATGCGTTACGAAAGCAGCAGTCAGGGTGTTTTTCTTTGATTTCACTCTTACAAAAGATTGCAGAAGGTTCCCATAGCCAAGAGATTTTTGTCTCTGACGTTGAAAATCATTAATTAAGGAAGACAAATTAAGGTACATTATGGCAGAAGATATTTTCCTTTTGTCTTTCCAAGTTTTTCCATTTCAGAACAGAGAAAGAGCACCTTTGCTAATTCCAGAAAAACAATAGTCTTTTTCATTCTCCTAACTAACATGTCCTCCCCCTTATGGTCCTCTACTCTAATGTCCACTTTCTCTGGTCTCATGTCAACACTGCACACAGGGTAATTAAATATTGATTCAGTCAGTCCACCCATCACCTCTTCAACTGCTCATCAAATATATAAGAAGAGGAGTGCCGAGGTAGAAAAACAAAAAAATGCTGAGGTTTATCTCCTTTCGCTGAGGGGCTGAAACAACCTGTGCCAATAGAAATCGATGGCTGAGTTCTGCTGATCTTGTATAGGAGAACTTTATCTCACTGTCGCAGAGTGTTAGACACGTAAACACACACACACACACACACACTAAAGCCTGTGATGACACAGTTTGTGGAATACGTCAGGAGGCATTCTAGTTTGGGGGTGACAAACAAACCATTAAAGGACAATACCAAATGTTTAGCATGTTTTAACCAATTAATTACAAATTGTATACAGTATACCACGCTGCCAAAAATGTGCTAAAACACTCTCTAATACTCACACAGCAGTCGTATTTCTTTAACACTGCTAACATCACAGTGTTCGTCCCCAGGCTTGTAAAATGCAGTTAACTAGGGGTATTTCTGATATATTTACAAAGATTGTTTTTCTTCCCGTCAGTATAAATTGTTTTTAACAATTTGGAAGTCACTTTGACATGATTTGTAATTGTAAAATATGCATTTATTGATATGATCAAGCAGGTACAGCAGCGACTGAAATGTTTTTGGTGTGCTCAAGGATGCTCAAGCTTCAATGAAAATGAAATGAAAAAATGGCAATTTAATAGCAAGTTTTTAAAGCAAGAAATGAACATATTATTACTTGATTACAGTTCTTCAAATTATGACATTATCCATGTTAACAACTTCCAAATTTGCTGACAGATTGTCCTTGTGATTGGATTTTCTACCTAGCTCCTCAGGTCAGTGCTTCAGATGACTAGGATGAGTTTGTGGATGGCATAGTGTCCTTGACAATAAAATGTAACTTCAACAAAAAAAATTCAAGTGTCTACTTGATTGATTGTCAAAGTGTACTGAATTGAACCAAAACCAGTGGCTTCTTGCACAACAGAAATAAATTTGAAAGTAACAGTATGCTCTGGAAAACGATTAGTAGTAACGCAAACTATTCTTGATTTGAAATTAATAGTTCAAAGTCTTGTAGCGCAGATGACCAATTGTTCTCCATCCATGGCCAAAGAAAAGCTACATTCAGAATATAAATAACTAGTATAGAGAAGGTATTCTAACAAAATCATGGAATAACAAAAGTGATGCATCATAATAGCATATGAACATTAAAACAGCTCTATCAGTATACACATGGCCATGTGAGTGTCAAAGACAAGCTTGAAGATAATGTGAACTTATCCTAAAGCCACACTGAGCTCCTTCCATTGTGCCCTATCCTTGGCAACATGTTGACCATTACCCCAGTCACCCTCATCTTGGTCAGCTCATCTCTCACACCTCAGTGCCTCAAATTCATGTTTGGTCTTTGACCTGGAGGACTTCTTCACAGCACAACCTTTGGGGTGGTTTTTCCTCCATTTGAAGTACAAGGCCCAGCCGTTTCATTTGTAGTACTGTCTTTTATCTAGTCGTGTAAATAGAGGATGTCCTAATGTCTCATCAACAGCTTTATGTGCATCCACACAAGATGTCTACTACCACAAACTCTGAAATGGTAAATGGTCTGTACTTGTATAGCACCTTTCTTCGGACCACATCACATTCACCCATTCACCACATCACATTCACCCATTCACACACAGATAGCAGAGGCTAAAGTGCCGACTGCTCATCAGAAGGGAACGGAAATAAACATTCATACACCAATGGAACAGCCATTGGGAGCAATTTGGGGTTTAGTATCTGCAGACTGGCGGAGGTGGGGATCGTAGACAACCCCTGAGCCACAGGTGCCCTTCAACTGTAGTCTGATCTGTCTGACATGTTGTTCCTGCACTTTGTATGTTATTGATCCTGCATTAGTTTTGGTTTTAGGGTTAAAATTACACAGGTTTTGGGTAGACTGAGTTTTGGAATGTAAGGTAAGGTTCACGTGAAGATCAAGTTTGCATGTAGTCAAAGACAGGGTTGTCACAAGTCTAGTAACACCAACATTTCTGTGTGTGTGTGTGTGTGTGTATGTGGGACGATGACTAACATCAGATATAATTTAATGGAGTGACAAGGTGTTCAGTTCAGTGTCCTCTGTACTGTTAAGAAAATAGTTTGTTCCACGCTGTCTCCTCTCTCATCTTGCCGGCGTTCAGTCACGCTCTCAGCAAAGTTGCACCAGTTGAGCACAGACAGCATTTCCTGGAACAGAGCTCAGATGACATATTCAAGGGAGAACACCTCATTCTGTTTGTGAACAGCAGTTCCCTTCATGCGTGAGCGCATGTGACTATTCCTTTTTATTTTAAACAAAACATTTGTTTGTTAACTTCACTGAGAATGCCCCAATTCTGAACTTAAACTGTTTATTTCATGTGCTCTTTTTTTCTCTTATTCACGTGCATCTAGTTCTCAGCAGCTAAGACTCAGGCTTTCTTCAGAGCCGTGGTGCTAGGCAGACTGGCACTAGGAGTCCTGAGTCTGACTCCTGACCACCTGGTAAGATGCAGCAGGCATCAGGGAGGAGGCCTGTAGGTTCAGAGAGGGGGAGGGGTTGTGAGAACCGATACCCGCTTTCACCTCTCTCTTGCTGGTTTTAATCCCTGCATCCCTCTCTCCTCTTTTCATCCTCACTGCTGGCAGCCGGTTGCAACCTCTCTCACTCCCACGCAAACAACATGGACTCTCTATCTTCAACAGTGGGTGGACTCAGTAATGGAAACACCACATGAGAAAGGATTAGGATGTTGAAGTAGCTAAAAAAAAAACAGTTACAGTGAATTCAGATTAAAGTGTTAGAGCTTTGAGGTCTAGCAGTCACCGTGTGACTTTTGTTTGTGTCTGAATTATAGGTGATTCAGTCACCTTTTCAGAAATCCTGACAGCCCACGTCGTACAGAGACAGACTTCATGGGCAAAGAGCAGAGCTTGATGGCACAGACTGACATATGCTCTACAAACTACATTTCATCTGCTTTGCAAAGCTGTTATTTATGTCAAGGCTGCCATTCAGAAACCACTTGTACATACCTATCAGAGGCAGTGCACACAGTAGCATAACCTGTTGTTAGGAGCTCATATTCCACGGTAAGGTTTTTGGCAGTTGGTGTCAAAAGTGGTGTATGGCGTACAAAACTACACAGTGTAATGTTCTCCTGATCTCTACCTTCACTTAATTGTTTTCACTGAGCTTCACTGCAGTCGTTCAGAACTATTTATGAGAAGTGAAACAGTGAAAACAAACGATATCCATGATAATAAATAGCAGCATGTGGGAGGGATTGAAATTGAATGTGTTGTGACTGTTGGAGCTGAGATGTGATTTCACTCCTTTATGTTTGGAATAGGAAACACAGCTAAGTTCAGAGATAAGACAGCTTCTATGGACTGGCAACTGTTCGATATATATGAGGAAATGGAGCTTATTAACTATGGTAATAGAAAATCTGCAATCTGTGTTCATAATTAAAACAGCTGTCGTGCTTCATTCAATTACTCAAGTCAGCTGCTTGCTCTCAATATGTTTTCATAATACAACTCCAATTAAGAGTTACTTATGTAACCCTGGTTCTATGAATTCTTCCAGGGGCAGTATGTAATAGCTGGATGTCCTCTTTCTGTGGAACAATCAAATAGAACTCCCCAAACCATTCATCATATCTGATTATAAATGTCTTGATGTTCCCCAGACCAGTATGAACTTGCACAAGAACCACTAGCATGAAAGTGGTGAAACTGAACTGGCCGGCATCATTTGCAGTTGACACATAAGCTGTAGTTGTGGTTGCCTGGAGCAGTTAACTTGATGATTTTCACAACAGTCAAAAAGTTTAGGAGTTGGGAGTATTTCTTTAAGTAAGCAACAACAACCCATCAGTGTTGCGAAGTAGCTGGACATTTGACATTCACATTCTCAATCCTACTTACAAAGCTGTGATTGGTTGATTATTTCCCAGAAACACTTGATCTGTAAATGGCAAAACACCAGACCTGTTTGAATCTCTGGACAAACTGAAGATGTAGGCGGTGATTCAGAGAGTCTGGAACTTGGCTACAAAATTACAGATTTTTTCTGGAAGAAGGCAAAGAACTGCCATTGCAATGGATAATGTAAAAAAGTGACTGTACATTTCAAGTTTCAAGTTATTCTTTATGTTTTTTTAAAAAATATATAGAAATGCGTGGTTCACTGTAAAATATTATAAACTGACTGATATGTACAACTCTTCTGTCATATACAGTTATTGAAGGCAGACCTTTTCAAGTTGGTAATATTTGGTAGTTGTCTGGGAGAACTGGTGTGAAAATGATCCCACTGAGACACCCTGAGAAATAATACCTCTGCACACAGCTGCTTCCATGAACAGCACTGTGACGTCAAACTCCTTGAACAGTCCCAACCATCAGATCTCCAACATGACATACACTCAGTTCAGGATGCAGCGAAGCAACATCTCCAGCTGAATATCAAGTATCCTCAGCAGAAACTTGATATTCATGTATTGTTGGGTGTTTTTGTTATACTTTACTCCTCGGTGTGAAGACGCATGCAAACACACATCAGCTCCACTTCAGCTCCAGCGCTGAATCAGCCTAAACTCTCTCTGACAATCACCATGATTAGTGCTCCACTCCACTCATTAAGGGCACATCTGTCTTCTCACAGGGAAAGCATTGATTCTCTGTAATGTGACACGATGCCAGTTAAGAGAAGGATTGCTCTGAAAAATGCCAGGCTTCTGCTGCACCACTGGAAGCTATTCGTGTTGGATGTGATGTGGTAAATGGTCTGTACATGTACTTTTTTACACAACCTCCCATTCCCCCCATTCCCACACATTCATACACTGAGGCAAAGGCTAAGGTGTCTCTAGCATCAGAAACAGAAATACACATGCAGGGTTCAGTATCTTGCCCAAAAGCAGACTGAGACATGCAGACTGGGTGGGCCGGGGTTTGAACCACCAACCTTCTGATAAGTAGCCGGCCCTAAGCCACAGCCGCCCCGCTGTGGAGAATCGTCTGACAGATAGATTTCAGCCGCTTCAAAGGAGGCTTTTTTTTTTTTTTACATTCTCGATGAAGTATATAGTATTGGGTTGCCAGGTTGTGAAAAATCTCGTGTAGTGTTTCTTCTTGCAGCATGAAGAATTTTTAGCTCTTTAGTTCACCGAGGATACCTCTCCAAGGGGTCACTTGACATAAAACCTCATGGGAAAGAGCTGCTCCATTTAAACCAAATTCCACTTATTAACATTTAGAAATGCAGACTTTATAGATAACCGTGAATATAACAAGAAGTCCAAAGGATTATGCCCTTCATCCATTTATTTTCAGTTTGTTTATTAATGAATTATGTAGAAATAATGTAATGGAACAGGTTGTGTATGCAGGTTTGACTATGATATACATATCTGGTAGGACTATTTTCTCAGTTTCCACCCAGTTGCTGAGATGGAGCTCTGTGAAGCCTGATAACTGCCTTAGGGATGCCACTTGAGTCAGCTTCGATCTTGAGTTTGGTCTTGTGGTCTTGTGGGTGTTTAGACTCTTTTCTCCTTTCCTGCCCAGCATTTCTGGCTGCTCTGTTGTCAGTTAGCTGTCAGTTCCCCATAGAGAAGCAAAATTCTTTATTATCACCTGTACTGCTACAGTGTCATAGAAGTGCAGGTAATGCTTATTTTGCATAGTGTGTCTTTGCTGTGTAACAACCAACCATCCTCATTTTTGACATTAAAGTGTGTGAAAACTTATCCTTTCATAGATAGCTTGTGATGCTGTACACAAATATTTTGTATTAAAATTGACTCTCTCTGTGAGTAAGTAACAGTAAGACAGCAGGATGAAGAATATGAAATTGGCACTTTTTTGTGATTTGTGGTACTTTGCTTGATCTCGACTTCCGTTAGGAATAGAGTAGTGTTTCTCAGTGGGGGCGGTACTGCCTCCCGGGGGGCGCTGGAAGCAATATTTTGGAAAGGGGGGCGCTGAGCAGCTTTTGGGTTTGTTAGTTGGAAATTCTAAGGCGAGTTTACACTAAAGATTCACAATAAAGAAACAAATTAAAAAACAATTATTTTCTATTAAAATTCACTCTCTCTGTGCATTTAACAGTAAAACAACAGGATGAATATTAAATTGGCACTTTTTTTGTGATTTGTGGTACTTGGCCTGATCTCGACTTCCGTTAGGACTAGAGCTTCACTTGATCTCGGAGCTGCATGCACTTGGACTCAACTTCAAGGACAGGTTCACATTTTTTCATGCTTATCTTAAATCAATACTCACATCGCTGTGATCATTCCTCTTGCCCATGAAGACACTCCTTCCCAAAGCAATTTCAATATAAGTTCACAGTTATCGTTCAGTGGAAATGTTTATTCCTATGTTCAGTAGAGGCTAATATGAGGCTTTTGCAGCCTGACTTACCCAAATCATGTGGAGATCTTCTGAAGTTTTTGTCTTTTTGGACCATAATCCTGCTTTGTGTCACTAACCCTCTGCCTTGGCTCAGCAAGTAAAGAGTTTATTTCATACTAAAAAGACAGCAGCTTTGAAAGATATCCACTTGGTTCAGACTGCCAAAGCATAATATTAACTTCATCTTAACTTAAGAAGTCATTTATGCATGATATAAGGACTGTAGATTTTGTCCCCCATAGCTTCAATAGCTTTGAGAGGGGAATTCTTTTTTGGCCAGTATGGAAATTAGGAATGATTATAGCAACCAATTAAACTTTCAACACATACTGTACATGCACAAACATTTATTAAATCAGTGCACACTGGTGCAAGGAAGTCATAATTGTCATTTTATAATGAGCCAAGAGCAAACGTTCATAAGTATTCGCAATAAGTCCTTAATTAGTCTTAACTTATTCCATCACATCTGCAAATGTCCATTGTGGTCTTCCTGATGAACTAAAGTTCTGTCAAGGGCATTTTTCACAACCAAACAAGCCAAGTCAAAACAGCATTAGTACATTATTTATCAACCACCAATAAAGCCATTAGTCATTATGTATAATCCCTTTTATATAAGTGTAGAAAAATCTTGCCAAGTGCAGGCTGCTGTATGGTTTCTTTGTCTTTCATCTAAAATAGAACAGAAACACCACTCACATTGTTCACCACTTCTCAGCCTGGACTTTGACTGTGTTGCCCTAATAAATAGAAATAACTGAAGACCACTGTGTGAAAACAAGAACAGTGAATGCATGGACAGAGGGAGGAGGTGTTGGAAGTCAGAAGGTGAACAGAGGAAGCGTGAGAGAGTGGAGGAAGAGGTGTAAAAAAAATAAGTTGTGAATCTCGTGGCGATAATGTTGAAACACGCACACTTATGTGCGCCTCTTTGTGTGTCTGAGATTAAAGGCCTAAAAATGAGTGTTCATCACTAATGTGGAAACAGAGGGTGTCCATTAAAAACAGATACATATGTGTGTGTGCAGCATGCATGTGTTTGAGAAAGTGAAAAATGAAAGGAAAATGGACAGAGTGAAAGACTGAATGGGTCTGTCGCATCTGTAACAGAGACTGTTATAAATCAGTGTGACTGAGCTGAACTTGGTAAATCCTGCTTTCATTCCAGGCATCAGCACAGGTATCTCAGCTAGTGCCTCCCTTCATTTTCCTCCATTGTACAACCTGCCTGTGTTCCCTTCACCTTTATTCCATTCTGACTCACCTCAGTTATAATTACATTTTACTAAGCCTTGCCCTGAACCCACCAATCCCTTCTATATCCTCTGTATCATGCGACTAGGGCTCGAGGACTGCAGTCTTAGTCATAGCAGACGCTGCATCCTTCGCTCTGAAAAGCTTCCATCACAGCTCCCACTCAAACAGCCAAGGTTGCAACTCAGCAAGGTACAGAAAGGCCAGGCTAAATTGGTCCTGCTACGGCTGAAGCTCCGCACACAGCTGCTGCCGCAACAGTTCATTTCCAATGGCAACCGAAAGCAGATGCCGATCGGTCTCCATGCCAACCTGGCTGACCCCTTGACCATCTCTGCTCCCTCCCTCTCTCATCTTTCCTCCAAACATCCTCCCATCCCACGCAAGAGAGCAGAAAAAGGCGTGACAGGCAGAAACCTCGAGAGTGAGTCAATTTGCACTAAATCTACTCGAGTCTATTTAGAAGACCCTGATCCTGCTCACAGGGCTGCCAACACGCACTCCATCCTCTCCTGTGTGAAGCAGATACTGGAGAGTGCTGCCTGTCCGGCACTGTCAACGCTTCTGTTGATCTTGCTGGGACACTCACCTTCTCAAAGCAAATATCAGCAATTAACATTTCTAAACATCATTCCACATATGCTGTCTGGGATGGCTGTGCATTTCCTTTACTTCCCCCTAGAAGGATTTTCAGCTGTCATCCTTGTTGATAAATAGCAGCCACTGGCTACTGGAACTCTGTCCTCCTTTAAAGCTGCTATTAACGAGAGTCACTGACACATTTATAACTCAGGTCAGAGCGTCAATTAACACTGCGCTGGGTATTTATGAAAGTAATCACGAAGAGGGAGCTGCAACAGCAAAGAGCAACCCATCCATCCATCGTCAACCGCTTATCCTGCGTACAGGGTCACGGGGGGCTGGAGCCAATTCCAGCTGACATCAGGCGCAAGGCGGGGTACACCCTGGACAGGTCGCCAGTCCATCGCAGGGCCACACATAGACGAACAACCACTCACACTCACACCTGGAGAGTGCTGCCTGTCCGGCACTGTAAGGACAATTTAGGGTAACCAATTAACCTAGCCTGCATGTCTTTGGATGGTGGGAGGAAGCCGGAGCACCCGGAGAGAACCCACGCAGACACGGGGAGAACATGCAAACTCCACACAGAAGGGCCGAGGCAACCGGGGTTTGAACCCACGACCTTCTTGCTGTGAGGCGAAAGTGCTAACCACCACCAGTACAAAGAGCAACCCAACCCTCATAATTGAAATGCCAAAATTTTCCCTGTTTGCCTAAATTGATTTATGGCATGAGGTGTGATCACCGATGGGAATTATGCACCCAGAGCTAGAAATGAAACAAAAATCTGGCACTGAGCAAGCGCCTGTATGGTTCCTTTGGTTCTGCACATGTAAATACAGTTTCATCTAATGTCGGGCACAGACCTGGCACGTCGCACATATTTGTTGTTGATTGTCGATCTTTGTTGTTGTATATTTTTATGTCAGTTAATATATTTATATGTACACAATATTCTCTTCCGTTGCATTACATCTGCATGGCACACACCCAGAATAATGCACATGTATATATCTGCAACGCTGTTCTTCCATGCCATATTTACTTTTATTATTATTTATGTTGACTGTATGTTTGTCTACATGTAGCACCTTATCACCACAGCAAATTCCTCGTATGTGTAAAACACTACTTGGCAATAAAGCTCCTTCTGATTCTGATTTGCTTTGGTTTGCGGCTTCACATGCAGGCTGGTAAATATGAGCCGTCTCTCTATGGCTGATTGATTTCACCTGGCAGAATTGACAGTTTTCTTTTTCCTCTCACTTGGCTTCCATTTGGCCTCTTATATTCGGGATTGAATGGCATGGAGTGCAGTCATTAATAATCAGAAATAATGAGAAAAGTATGAAAGGAATGTGAATTTAGTGATAAACTTGCAGGCTTTTGGCCCTCATAACTCAGCATCTCTGGAAGGATCCCAAATTATTTTGCGTTTGCTTCAGTCAGTTTAGCATATCCTTTATTTATTTGATGCCAGTACAAAATAAATAATTAAATGTCAATATTTTCTCATCACTTTTTGGCAGCAATAAAAAGCTCAAATAAACCCACTTTACACAGTCCCGCTTTAAAGGGTAACTTTTTTCAACCATTTTTTTCAGCCTGTCTATATGACTATTTGTGAGAACATTCTTTGAAAGTGGTCCAATGTTGAGCGAGCGCGCTGCAGTTGGTAGCAGTGAGACAGAGCTGCTATACAATCCTTGCTGGCAATTGCGCCCCGTCAAAGTACATGTACTAAAGTTCTTGTTTTTGCCGCTCACAGGCCAGATTGTTATTATAAGTGTCTGACAACATCATGGTAAATAGAGAGACCTTTTTCCCCCTCTCTGGTCCTACCGCTGCCTCGAACGGTTAGTTTGTTTTATTGCCCGAGCAATTGTCTGCAAGGATCGAGTTGCAGCACTGTTTCGCTGCAGCGTGCTCGCTCAATACTGGACCAATTTTTAAAAAGTGCTCCCAAATAGTCACATAGACACAAACGACACAAAATACTGTTCAGGTTGAAAAAGTTCATCTTTGTATTTAACAGCAGCTGAACAACAAAAGACTCAACAAAAGAAGTTTTACTTCCCGCATGGCAGAACTTTCAATTTTAAATTGTTTAGCTGCCACAGTTTGTGTGACAGAATGGTGGCTGAAATTGCTACATAAACACTGCTGTGTCACCTGTTTGGCAGCAGACTTTGTGATTTCCTTGTGGGAGTTGGGCAGCACAAGGAGAAACTGGAAGAAAAGAGTTAGTGTTTCCCCATCTTCTCTGCTAAAATCAATATGGTCTCTGCTGTTTTCTCTCCTCTGTGTTATTTTTTCCCTTGCGGTCCCCTCCATCTGTCTCAAGACCCTTGTTGTTCAGCCAGTGTCCCCCACTATCTCTCTTTTTCTTTTCCTGTCTGCACCTGTTTCAGCAGCCGCCGCATGACTCATAAAGTCAGACCAGTATAGACTCTCTGAAAGGAACAAAAATAGTCCAGAGTACATTTATATCAGACATTGTGTTAGAATAAGCCTGTGCTGGATCTATATTTGAATATTTCTTGACCAAAGATTTATTTCACACATAGCCATCAGATGACAGTGAAAGGTTTCCCTGAAGAAGCCACCAACCACCAGAAGTGTCACGTCTCTTATTGGGTGAGAAGATCCAGTGATTCCAGTATATGGCGAGCCTCCCAGCTTGATTTCCCACTCACATAGCCTGCCTTGTGGTAAGATCGTGCCAGTCACCTGGATTGGTACCAGCTTGAACACAAATAATAGTTAAAGAGTGCACTCTGATTCATCAGACTCTGACAGATCAGACCTCCATCTGATCTGAACTCAAACATAGTTGACTTTGACCAATAGTTGCACTGTCTTGTGATTCATAGGCAAACTATAGTTGCAGTTAACTGAATTTGCCTCTGTGTGTTTATGGTTATTACGCTCGAACCTTAGCTCCTTCTGAACCTAGAGCGAGGTGTACTCACCCAGGAGTGGGTTACATCATGAACTTTTAATAATTTTACTACACATTTTTATTATTTGTGGTTTGGCATGTTGAATTTATATTTTAACATCCTAAGTAGATTGTTTGGTGTAAGATTACCTAGCAGTAGGGGCTGGGGGCCTCCTGATCTCGCTCTGCAAATGAAAGCTATCCAGTTTTAGCCGCTCTAAGCCTAAATTACACTGACTCAAAAGGATTTTGCAGTTCAGTGGGGAGACTCAGTGGAGTAATCACTGCCAGAAGTATTTCCTTCAAGGCTTTGAAAAGATGGCCCTCTTTTCAAAGCTTCTGTGGCTCTTTACTCAGAGGTGTGTGTAGAAGTGTGTACACTCGGTTACTGGCTATTAAAAGCTGACTGAGATTATGGATTTCTGTCTATCTATGCTAGAAATATGTGTGATGTGATTTCATGCTGTCTACATTTAGTCAGTTATCCAGCAGAACAAGGAGGATTTATAACCAAGAAACATAGTGGTAGTATGAACTACATCGCTACTAACTGTTTTCTGGAACTGGATTTTCCTTTAAGACATGAAGATATGAGAGCCTCAAATCCACCATTCGCAAGTTATAGCTGCATTTAACACAGTAGCAAATGTTTTGATATGAAAGTGCACATACCCTTCAACCCACACTTAAATGACCTGCCCACACATATACACACATGGATAACCCTTGATGTGCATTTTCACATTTATGCACAATTATGTCACATGTACTAGAGTCACAGACATCTGTCTGTCAACATGTAGAGCCTGAAGTTACCAGGATTATTAAAGTCATCAATCATACCTCACACATATATCCAGCTTTATATACAGTATCTCACAAAATTGAGTACAGCCCCTCACATTTTTGTAAATATTTGATTATATCTATTCATGTGACAACACTGAAGAAATTACACTATGCTACAATATAAAGTATTGAGTGTACAGCTTGTATAACGTGTATAGCTTGTATAGTGTAAATTTGCTGTCCCCTCAAAATAACACATCACACAGCCATTAATGTCTAAACCGCTGGCAACAAAAGTGAGTACACCCTTAAGTGAAAATATCCAAATTGGGCTCAAAGTGTCAATATTTTTTGTGGCTACCATTATTTTCCAGCACTGCCTTAACTCTCTTGGGCATGGAGGTCACCATTCTTCACAGGTTGCCACTAGAGTCCTCTTCCATGACGACATCACGGAGCTTGTGGATTTTAGAGACCTTGTGCTCCTCCACCTTCCATTTGAGGGTTCCCCACAGATGCTCAGTAGGGTTTAGGTCTGGAGACATGCTTGGCCAGTCCATCACCTTTACCCTCACCTTCTTTAGCACAGCAGTGGTCGTCTTGGAGGTGTGTTTGGGGTCGTTATCATGTTGGAATACTGCCCTGCGGCCCAGTCTCCGAAGTGAGGGGATCATGCTCTGCTTCAGTATGTCGCAGTACATGTTGCCATTCATGGTTCCCTCAATGAACTGTAGCTCCCCAGCTCCCCAACTGCAGCACTCATGCAGCCCCAGACCACGACACTCCCACCGCCATGCTTGACTGTAGGCAAGACACACTTGTCTTTGCCCACATGGTTGCCGCCACACACTCTTGCCACCATCTGAACCAAATAAGTTTATCTTGTCTTTAGTCCTCTTGTCTTCAGCAAACTGTTTGCGGGCTTTCTTGTCCATCATCTTAGATGACGCTTCCTTCTGGGACGATAGCCATGCAGACCAAGGCTGACCCCCCACCCCTTCAACCTCTGCAGCAATCATATGTTTATTTCCCAAAGACATCCTCTGGAAATGACGCTGAGCATGTGCACTCAACTTCTTTGATCGACCACGGCGAGGGACTGAGTGGTACTGTGTCCTGTTGAACCGCTGTATGCCACCATGCTGCAACTCAGTTTCAGGGTCTTGCCAATCTACTTATAGCCTAGGCCATCTTTATGTACAGCAACCATTCTTTTTTTCAGATCCTCAGAGAGTTCTTTGCCATGAGGTGCCATGTTAAACTTCCAGCGACCAGTATGAGGGAGTGTTAGAGCGATAACACCAAATTTAGCACACCTGCTCTCCATTCACACCTGAGACCTTGCAACACTAACGAGTGACATGACACCTCTGCTGCAGACACACCATTACCAGTACCAGCTCAACTCGCCTCGTCTCTGCTCGACTCTGTTTGGCCGTCCTCCGTTTTCCATTGCAGATAGCACCACTTAATGTAGTTGGTCGTCATAGCGACGACACACACAACCGGGGTGGCTATGGCTAAGGAGGTAGAGCAGGTTGGCCGTTAATCGGAAGGTCCCCCAGGCTGCAAGTCGAAGTGTCCTTGGGCAAGATACTGAACCCCAATTTGCACCTGGCGGCTGTTCCGCCATTATATGAATGCGTGTGAACGTTAGTTTCTGTTTGAGCACTTACGCTCAGTGAATGAATGTGTGTGAATGGTGAATGCAGATGTAGTATAAAAGCGCTTTGAGTGGGCGAAAAGACTAGAAAGGCGCTATACAAATACGGAGCATTTACATTTAACTGCCACGACGTAATGTTCAATGCGACACACACACCAGCGACGCACACACAGCTGTCTCTTGATTTAAGTTAAAACGTTTCAACATTACTCAGAAGGTAAAGACAGATAAGACGGAGGTGATATGAAAAAAAGTACCTGGTAGCAGATACAAGTACAACTTTTACACAATATAAAACCAAAACAAGGCGAGGCGAGTCGAGCTTGTACCGTGCAATGGAAAAGGGGCTTTACCGTCTCCCTGTATGCTCGCTTCGGTGACTTTCTCCATCAGTAGTAGGCTAGGCTGTATGATGATATTGAAGAGGCGTGTTGATGACATAGCCAAAGTGGTAGCTAACGAATAACATCTGACTGGTGTGTTCACTGTTGCTTTACCTGGTTCGCTCTTGTAAAATATCCACAGTTTCGCGACTTGTAACGTAATCACTGTGTTTCTCTGATAAATGCTGCAGTGTGTCGCCTAAAGTGTATGTGTGGGAAACACTGAATAAACTGTGTTCTTCTTTTTACAAGCCAGGTCTTTAACCGTGTCGGCCAGCACTGTGTCTCCCACCATCTTGTTAGAGAGTTTGTGAGTAGAGGGCTGTGTGCAGACGCAGAGGGAGAGGCAGGGCTGTGCGATGAGGGAGAGAGAGAGGAGCAAAGGCTGGCAGGACTTTACGGAAACATTAATTAAGTCAACATCAAACTATATCGGTATAAACGGTATTGTCCAATTTCATATCTCTTTTGAAATTATATCCGTATACCTCATATCCCGATATACCGCCCAGCCCTACTCACTTTTGTTGCCAGCGGTTTAGACATTAATGGCTGTGTGATGTGTTATTTTGAGGGGACAGCAAATTTACACTGTTATACAAGCTGTACACTCACTACTTTAGATTGTGGCAAAGTGTCATTTCTTCACTGTTGTCACATGAAAAGATATAATCAAATATTTAATAAATGTGAGGGGTGTTCTCACTTTTCTGGGATACTGTATCTGGTAGGACTATTTTCTGAGAGGGAGCTCTGTGAAGCCTGATAACTGCCTTAGGGATGCCACTTGAGTGAGCATCCATCTTGAGTTTGGTCTTGTGGTCTTGTGGGTGTTTAGACTCTTTTCTCCTTTCCTGCCCAGCATTTCTGGCTGCTCTGTTGTCAGTTAGCTGTCAGTTCCCCATAGAGAAGCAAAATTCTTTATTATCACCTGTACTGCTACAGTGTCATAGAAGTGCAGGTAATGCTTATTTTGCATAGTGTGTCTTTGCTGTGTAACAACCAACCATCCTCATTTTTGACATTAATGTTACGCACAAGTGTGTGAAAACTTATCCTTTCATAGATAGCTTGTGATGCTGTACACAAATATTTTGTATTAAAATTGACTCTCTCTGTGAGTAAGTAACAGTAAGACAGCAGGATGAAGAATATGAAATTGGCACTTTTGTGTGATTTGTGGTACTTTGCTTGATCTCGACTTCCGTTAGGACTAGATTAGTGTTTCTCAGTGGGGGCGGTACTGCCTCCCGGGGGGCGCTGGAAGCAATATTTTGGAAAGGGGGGTGCTGAGCAGCTTTGGGGGTGCGTTTGTTAGTTGGAAATTCTAAGGCGAGTTTACACTAAAGATTCACAATAATAATCATAAACTTTAAACTTTAAACTACTTGCAAAAAACTGTAGTCTGCAACATTTTGTCCACTGCGACTGAACGAGACGTGTATTTTTTCTCCGTCAGCTACTTGTGGTGCAGCTCCGTGCTGCCTTCACGGGAACGGGAAGTTAGAGTATCATATTTAAAATTTTATCCAAATGGCGTTTACTGTGTAAACTCTGGAAAATTGACGCTCTCTTTCTTGGTATTACCGTGGAAAAGTGTTTATTTCTCTGAGGAATACACCGTGATCGTCTTCTTATCGCAGTGGTTACGCATTTACAAGAGGGACATTCCGCTGTCAGACTTACCCTGAATTCACAGAATGACCCTTACACGGTCATTCTGTGGGAAACACTGAGTTATGATATGTTAATTTATGAACAGATGAGCTAATAAAGTCCAGTCAATTACTGAATTAAAACAGATTCATTTATCCTACAGGTGAAAAATATTTTAAAAGCAATAAAAACTGCCTGAGAGCTTCACTACATTATATTCTATTAAAATTATATATTTTGAATTGTCACCTGCCACAGGAATTTTGTGTTTCCCTTTATATAATAAGACATTTCCACATAAATTGGAGCAGAAATGTTTACCAGAATGCAGGAAATTAAGTGTTTAATGCTCAAAATCTTATGGGGGAGGACCCCCATACCCCCCAAACAGTCTCTGGCTTCACACACAGTTTCTGGGAAGAAAATTCACTTATTAGTTAAATATAGTTGCTTTTCAAATGGCTTTTTTGTTACCTGGGAAAGTAATTAATATGTTATTTGTCATTCAACTATGTGTTTTTCCATGTTTTTAATAACAACAACAACAAAAAAATCAACAATATTCAGGGCAAATAGCGAACATCTTTTTTGATGGGGGGCGGTAAGGGACCTGCATAATGGATAGGGGGGCGCTGGCCCAAGAAAGGTTGAGAACCACTAGACTAGAGCTTCACTTGATCTAGTAGCTGCATGGACTTGGACTCAACTTCAAGGACAGGTTGACATTTTTTCATGCAGCAAATTTACACTGTTATACAAACTGTCCACTCCCTACTTTAGATTGTAGCAAAGTGTCATTTCTTCAGTGTTGTCACATGAAAAGATATGATCAAATATTTCAAAAATGTGAGGGGTGTACTCACTTTTGTGAGATACTGTAATTATTGTGCATGCAAGACATTATGATCAATAGAGAGATTCTGTATTGTGCCTTTTGTTGATATCAGATGATGGATCCGAGCCTTTTGTCTGCTCACACTGTGAAGGTAGTGAGATGTGCCCATGCCACTGTAACCTCTTTAGCACCCAGAAGCATGTTGCACCAGCTGATTGTAAAGTCAACATTAACTGCTACAACTAGTTAATTTCACACTGTACTCCTCACCATCAGCTGCACCCTCTCTACTGCCGTAATCAAAATATTGGTAGACGTTTCTGTTACAGATAATCAAGCGGTGTGAGAGACAATTCCCATTTAGAGTGAATGTTTCAAAAAAATCAATGTGCCGTCGAATATTCCAAATAACATACCTTTTAACAATGGGTTTTCTTTGACTAATCACTGAAAATCAACAAATTAGGTAGTAGCTTACTGCTGATCAAAAATGGGGAAGTTAAAAGGTTAAAAACCAAGTCGATGCTGCACAATGGGAAAATAGTAACATTACATTTAACTCAGCTGTTAATGTCATGCCAATTATTTCTCATATCCCTCGTAAATTATCTATTTCACTGGTTTTGTAAGTAAATAAATATTTTAAATCCCAGTACCTCGTTAAAGTATTAACAGAGAACTTGTGAGCCGCTGACCTCTGTGCTCAATTTTTTTTTGATGCTACCCTCAACATAATCATCACATAAGCTTCATACATTTAGCATTACCATTATCATTCTTTTATCTACTGAGTAATTCATTTACTTTTGCCTCCTCTGTTGTTGGGCTTCCCCACAAAGTCATTAAATACAACTAACCTTTTGTCTGCTATATATCATCAGTCAGATCACAGTGTTGTAGACACACAAGCAGGCTATCTGCAGTGATGGATTAGACAGAAAACAGAGACTTTGTGGTAGACACTGGGATGAGACAGGAGCTGTACAATTGAGATAGGTGAGACACTGACAGCAGCAGACACAGGTTTGTCAGACAGACAGATACAGGAAGACAGGACAAGGGAGACAAGCGTAACCTAATTAGCTTTGTCAGTGATGTCAGCACAAATGCTTTCAAAGCACAACCATTTCAATTATACAAAAACAAACAAAATACAGAGGATCATTTCTATTGAAATTTGATAGGGAGGCAAGAGTGTGTAAGAATGTGTCCTCTACATATCTATAAAAATAATTTGATTTGACCAATTAACTGAAGGGAAGTGATCATTCCCATTCATAGAAGCAACGTCTGCTCATTATCCCCCATCAGAAAAAATTTACATCAGAGTTTGTGTGTCTGTGTGATCACTGATCATACAGTATCAAATTAAATTATTCTATGCGTTGTAAAATGGATAGTTCATAGTCCTGAAATCACAGTTACATCACATTGGCTCTGCATCTCTGTTCATCTTATTAGATTCTTTTAGCATATCGTCTTTGTTTATTTCCTGTGTGGTTCTATCTCGTCGCTCTCATCTGCCGTCTTAGACAGCTGTGTTCAGCAGAAAATCTCTGATAAATCCACTTTTCACTATTTGCCCAGCAGAGACAGAGAGACAGAGGGAGACCGAGATTATAGCGACTAGCTGTTTTTTGATTTGACAATTTGATTCATAGCCTCTCTTCAGGTAGGACTTTCATACTGCTACTACTACTACTACACTTGTCTTTGTAAAGAGACAAACTGACAGGATAAAGTCGCTAACCTGCCTGTCAGCTCGCTCTGGTCCATTACAGTGGATTTACCATGATGGCTTTAATACGTGTGGACTTCAAATGTAGGCGCGGTTAGCTTAATCGCCTTCTCACAAACGAGTGACAGAAACAGGCCGTTAAACGTTACCGTAGTTACCTAACAATAAAAGTGGTTGTCTCGAGTCGAATGCCAAAGTGTGCGAGCGTGCAAGCTTACAGTAGCACAGAGCAACAGCGCAAAACACAACTTTAGAGGTCTGAAATGTAATTATGAGATGTGTAAAAAATATTTTCAGTTCATTTTGAAACTATGGCGGAGCAAATTAGACTATGGTCTTGTTAATTAATGGGAAACACTGGGGATGAGATGCTAGTACACTACCGTCCCACTCAAAAGTTATTCCCCACTGTTTGTCATCATGCCTCTTTACCCTTCGTCAATACGACCGCCATGGCATCGAAGATAATGAGCACAAAGCTCTGTGTGGAGCTGGAATGTGTTCACACTAGGGCTGTCCCCGACTAAAGATTTACATAGTCGAATCAGAATCGTCAAGTCCTGCCTATAGTCGAATCATGTGTGTTTTTGTGCAGGGCAATTGCAAGCTGAAGCTAACCTGAGGCTTATTGTTGACCATTTTCTCTCTCTCGCCCCTGTCATTCACTGGTCTTGTGCAGAGTTTTTGCTGTGCTGCACAACTGCATGCATGTCGCGGTTCCTCGCGGGTCTATTTCAAGTAGCCGCTGTTTAAAAACGATAAAATATTCTTTGTGCAGTTTATCAACGGTGATAAATTATCCGAAAGTCCCACGAGGTGCGGACAACTCTGCACAACACTGGTGAAGCTGTGGCTCCATCTCTTTAGCAAGTTTTCCTCCTGCCACTACACACGTTCACGCTACGCCTACACATGCGCACTGACGACCCAGGGTTAGAGTTACAATCTCGGATTTATTTATGCTATAAGTTTTTTTTCTTTTTGCATGTTTATTTACAGCATTAAACACTGAAATGTATATTGTAATAGGCTGTATATTAACTTATTGGGAGAAAACTGGTAGTTGTAAAATCAGATGTTGAGCACCCCCATATAGACAAAATGGCATGATCCTTGTTTCGTTGCGAAGCTTTCACTGTGAGATTGACAGTCGAATCAGGCTCCGCCCATCGAAGCGTCAAATCTTGTTTTGTACTACATGCTGTTGTTGGCAAAGGACGGATGGGCAGTTCTTTCATTGCTGCTGGTTGTTTCTCAGACATTGTGTTTGCAAAACTTCTGAAGCTTTGCTGAAGATATTGTGCTTGACTGAGTGAGAGCATGCGCGAGGAGGGGGGCTGCGCAGCGTGTGCACAATCAGTCACTGTAAAATATGGAAAGTGGATGGATGGATGATAGGTGGAGCAGGAACGGCAGGGATTAACCAAATGTGCTACACAAAAATGAACACATTCTGTATAGCGAGCAGTTGTAACAGTGCTTGGATGAACTGTTCCTCTGCTCTTGTGGTCCTAGGTATATCAAAATGAAAGCAATTAATTTCTGCATGTTTTGCCCTCAATCCCAATATGAAGGCAATTATGCACACAATAGGAAGGATTTGATAATTCATCAGAGCCACAGACACCCAAAACATGAATAAGCAGTCCAGTCGTGAGGGAAGGCAGCACAAAGAGAGGAGCGGGGTGCGGTCCCTCCCATGGGAGAGCTGCTCGCATCCTCTGCTCAACTTTTGTGTTTCCACAGAAACAACCGTGCATTAATGTTCCCTCAAAGACTATTACTCGCTCCCTGTACACATCCACTTAGCTCCAACTTTATAGCTGCTAATCCTTACCATCCCCTAAGTATAACTGGGCACAAACAATACTTCTCCATAGCTTAACATGTTAATCTGCCAAAGTAACGCTTCTCTGAATATACTGTACAGAGAGAGCTAAAAACCTCAAGCCTCTCAAGCACTTCCTCTAAGGCCCTGAGAACAGCAATAAAAGTAGACTATTACACCCATAAAGCACTTTTTTCCCAGCATCACAGAGAATTATGTTGTTGTTGCTCATTATATTCCACTGTAATATCCACTAGATTCACCTCACAGAGGAAAAACACAGGCAGACAGCCACAAAAGCTCAGAGCTCGTATGAAGTAACACTGTGGATGGACTTTTTTTCTAAAAAGATATTCTCTGTGGTATGGTACATGTTTGCATTAATACAGTACTTTTTCAGAAACCCTTTATTTAATTTCTGTTTAAGATTTTGTTCAGCACATTACTAAAACTTATTAAAACATGAACCACATACATACAAATAGTCTGTGTTCGCTTGAATAATCACGTCACAATGTTGCTTTTACCATCATTATGGCTGAGCATTAATGCAGGAATTACAGAGAGAGAGAGAGACAACTAATGGATGGGTCACATCTAGAAAGACAGTTTGCCTCCATTTTGCCCTCATTTTCTGCATATGAGTCAATGACTTTCTCTGGGCCACTTCTGTGTTTCTTTTATAGCTAATATACTTACTGTCATGTTGGTATACAACAGTGCATTTGTTCTTTGCTGTGTGCAGTTTGACTGGATAATAGCAATTATGGATATGGAATGTACAACTCACCAAAGTCTAATATCACATTCCTTCGTTCTATATATTTGTATCCTTCTGATATTAAAATGAAACACTCTACAGTATGTTGAAATATAAAAACAATTAAAAACTCATGATATGGTGTGTATTATCTTCCTTTTCGAAAGCCATATCTATGCTTTTCACAGAAACTACAAAATCATTTTCTTGTGCTTTTCTCATCACTATATATATAAAATGCTGAATTCCTCAAAGTTTTACTTTTCAGTCTCAGTTACATTCTGCCGTACACCATTTCTCTTGCAGATATCTATCACTACTTTTGTGCTGCCATGAACCAATCCTCCCACCAGATATCATTAAGGTTTATGTACTCTTATCTGTATCGGTAATGAACGGACAACACAAGTACCTGCAGTGTAAAGGGCACGCTCAGGGAGCAGCTGCACACGGTTACCATCTCCAACCCTCTAAATATTTAAAGGTGTTGTAGGCGGCCAGTAATTGTACATCACGTCTGAAAATTACATTTCAGGTGACTGTGTTGCCTGTGATTTAATAAGCGGCCGTCATATCTCCCCTAGAACAAGAGATACAGAGGAAAGTTTTCAGTAATAACATCATCTCCACACACAAGTCCATTAGCAAAACTCTGAGAAAGCCTGGAGCTGGAATGAAGGAATGAGTCACAGCAGCATGTTGATATTTGTGTCGATACAGAGGACACTGTATGCTGTAAATTCACATAATTATTCTCTTTATACTTTTGTGTTTAGTTCATTTTCACAGAAATTACACATTTCATACTGCACACATTGTCAGTCTACTAATTTGCAAATCTAACACCTTCCAAACATTTGATTTGGTTGAGAGGAAGGTACTGGACAGATTGCCATGAAATTGGCTGCAGATATTTGTATTTTAACAAATTTCCACAAGATTTGAGAACAGAGGATGACCCTTTTCCATTTTGGACACTTCACAAGCTTTCCTTTAATAATAAATATAAGACATTATAGCACATTCGACCTTGCGACCTCCAGGGCAAGATCTGAGACTGCACCCTCAGCTTTGAGGTTTGCTTGAAATAAAAGTCCCTGTACAAATGATCAAACTTGAATTAGTGTGGAGAAGCTCCTACAAAAGCACAGTAGGTCAATTACCATTTAATGCCATGGGTCAGAAATTTAGTGTGTGAATTTAGATTTAATGAATGAATAATTTAATGAATAAAGTTCCCCTGCCAAATGGCAACGATGCGCTGTGCATCAAAAGTTTGACACTACAGATGCATGTATTCCTGCTGCTGATGGTTACAGGTATTTAACTGAAAAATAACTGCGTACATGCTACAAGAATGATGTTATTTTTAAGAACAGGTCATAGGTCTATCAAAGTGAGTTGTGAATTTGGATTGGTCAGAGTGTGTACTTCCTCCAAAAAACCAGGAAAATTGCTTCTTAGATGATATACAGAAATGCAATTTGCATGTATCACGCATTTTTATTTGCTATTTACGTCACTTTTCACTGATAGATTGCTGCGATCCATCACATCAATTAAACCTTTTGTGGCGCAGCAGCGATCTTCTGATTTTACTGATGGAGCCTCCGGCTGCAGCTGCGGCTGCTTCAGCTGTAGTTGGATTGATCGGTTGGACGTGCAGATTCTCTTTTCCTGTTTGTGAGTGTTTAGTGTAGTTAAGTGACTTGTTTAAACAGACTCCTTACTTGTTTTATACTTGTGACTGTCGTTTTCGGAGGAGGTTTGCGACTCACCACTAAAGGAAAAAGCACTCGCGGAGATCTTTCAATTCAGTTTATTGATTGAAAGTTAACAAATTAATTTTCTGTTGTTCACTTTCAACACATGTATCAAAAAATTACCTTAAATTCGTTTCCCACAACTTACTTGATCACTAAACTATTTCACTCCTCCTCCCTTATTCAAATATAATATTAATTATTATACTACCCGTGAGGATGAACTAATAGGATGAGCAGCGATCTTATACAATTTCCCAATACTTTTATGTAACAAGAAACAAATAAAATAGATAACCTTGCTTGTCCATAACAACAATAAAAATAATAATAGCTTACCAATGCACTAATATGGCTTCAACAGGTGGCATTTTATGCAAGGTATCGAATGAAGTACTCTATTGGTATCGGTATTACTTTAAGGGTACTGGTTTGGTACTGGTATCGTAAAATTTTAAACAATACCCAACCCAACCCTACATATATAATATATAGTATAATCTAAACCATTTGATTTTCATCACTGTATAGCCTTTCCTTTTGTGACACGTTTGAGTTTTTAGCTCCACTAACAGTGAGGCTCTCAGAAAAGCATGATTATTGCTATGGTGGCATTATCTCTGGCAGTTTCATATTGTGGTGTGTGTAATGAACATTACAGCCTTTAGAAGCTACTTGTGGGTTTTATCTCCTTCAGTTGTTATTTCATATGTACTTAGTTTAACCAATAATTTCTATTGTCCTCCGTGTTTTCGTTTTGCTAATAACCTCTTACACTTGCTGCCTTCCTCATTTGTCTACTTTCTGTTCTTCTCCACTCCGTCTCTCCATTGCTTTTCCCCTGCTCACCTCTCATGTCAGTATTAACGCTCTCACCTCTCCTCCTCTCTCTCCAGCTGCCATCGAGGCCTGCCTGGGTCACATGCTGAAGAGGCGGGCAGCTGGTTTTCTCCGTAGCGACAAGATCGCCGCCCTCTTCACCAAAGTCGGCAAAGTGTACGACGCAGCCGGCGAGGTTTGCCGTAAAGTGCAAGAGCAGCTCCAGCAGCAGGCTGATCTCACCAGGTTGGTCACGGAGTTCTTCCCTTTCCCCCTCTCCCTCTGCTTTTAGTTTTTGCTAAGCTGAATTCAATAAAAACTGTGCAGCTGTGACTGAGTTTCAATTCATCATTTTCTGATTGGAGTGTTCCTACAAGGGACTATACCTGACACCACAATCAGAATTTAATTTGTGCAAATTAAGTGAATCTGCCATCTTAGAGAGAATGAGATGCTCTTCTTTGTTACGGCCCACTTTGTAATGGAGGATAATACGACTCCTAGTGTTGCTTTAATTATGCACCAGAACATCAACTAATTAACATTACATACAGTACATTAACTATCAGAGGCAGGTCTCCCTTTAATACATTTTATCTTTATGAAAGAAAGTTATACCTTTTTCACAGCAGACAGTTTGACTTGTCACAGCAGGTAAAGAGCAGGTGTACTTAATAACATGCTCCATTCATTTACAGTATGTGTGCCAGTAAGCCATGCCACTGAGCCAGTGCCTTGCAACTAGTAAAACTAACTTCAAAGCGTCCATTATTAATGTCATTAGCACCTGGGCCTTTCCTGCTACTGACAGTTAAAAATGTCTGCTGTGAAAACAGACTTGTAATGTTCAACGTTTGCTTTGTTGTATGGGAGAATGATGTGTTTTAATTTAATTTTAAATGCCAAGGAGTTAAATCAACACCCCTGACTCCACAAAGGGCTGTGTATTATAAGGTTAATTCCATATAATATAGTACACAGTGTGGGAAAATATCTATCCTAAACTATGTTGATGTTCTGTTCATGTGTGCTCCCTCAAGTGACTTCAGAAGTTCAACTAAAAAATTGCAATCTTACAACTCAGGAGTTAGATCGGAAGGTCGGCGGTTCAATTCCATGTCGAAGTTTCCTTGGGCAAGATACTGAACCCTGAATTGCCCCTGGCGGCTCTTCCGGCAGTGTATGAATGTGTGAATGTTAGTTTCTGTTTGAGCACTTAGGCTCAGTAAATGAATGTGTGTGAAGGGTGAATGCAGATGTAGTGTAAAAGCGCTTTGAGTGGTCGAAAAGACTAGAAAGGCGCTATACAAATATGGAGCATTTACAGCACATCACAGCCTATATGTTTATCATTAAATGCACTGAAAACATGTTAAACAGAATGCACAAGTAGAGTTTGTTCTTTTTTACTGTTGTTTTTTTGTTGGTGTTGAGCTAGTATTTCATTCATGCAGCGCCAGCAAGATAATCATTAGCCATCTGTGCTTTTCATCAACTTTCAACATTTAAACATGCAATAAACTTATATTTAACGTATAAATAGATATAAATTCATTTCATATCCCAGAAAATGTCATTTAGAGATTTTCGGGGGGTGTTAATGTAGGGATCTGAAACCACCCATTAAATTGCCAGTGCTCTGCACACTGCTTTTTTAGTAACAGTCTTTTCCTACCGATTTAAAATTTTTATATACCTAGATCAACTTTCTGTCATTCCTTGTACACTGGGTCATTATCACCACGTGAAACACACAGCTACAGACACACTCCATCACCGGCAGACACAATCCCTGGTCAGTTGAGTGTTTACTAAAGCTGAGCAATCTGTGCACACACTGTGATAAGCCTCAGGCCTGTTTCTAGGGGTGTGTGTGTGTGTGTAAGAAGAATTGGTGTGTATATCGTGTTTGCATATGTATTTCTGCATGTATGTGTGTATACACAGAGTATGATAAACTGCTTTATCTGCAGGCACTTAGGTACTAGCCGAGCTGTTTGCAAGCCCATTAATTGTCCATTAGCCTGAGCCACATGGCTACCACATGTCTCTCTAGGGCTGCAGAGAGAGCTTTTCCAAATGGATGAGAGAAGGCTTTGGGCAACAAGCACATACAAATACACACATCTCTATGTCTGCATAAATGATACAGAAACAATAAAACACAGACAGAATGTGTAGCGAGACGTCATAGCAACATGTCTGCATTATGTGATGTAAATCAGCAGAGTTAAACGTGTTAGGGTAAGCCGGGCACTCAGCTCTCCGTCTTCATATCAGCCGCCGTCTCTCGTTCATCTGTCACATCTCATTGGCCTTTATTTCCCCAGACAGACCGCACACAACATTAAAGCCTGTTATTGTGTATGGGGCTGGTTTGCACAAGTCCAACCCCTCCACCAGAACGCACACATGCGCACACACACACACACACAAGTATGTTCCCACCCTCTCCCTGTCATCCCACCTCGGGGCTCCATCCCTCATTTACCCTGGTTGCCATGGCAACATGGTCTGCTCCACTGGCGGCAAAAGAGGCAGAAAGCATGATGGGAAACATGAGACGGCGACAGAGAGAGAGAGAGAGAGAGAGAGAGAGAGAGAGAGAGAGAGAATATGAACAGGCATCAACAGTGGAATAGTGGAATAAAGAGTTACAGTGGTGAAATGAATGGTAATTACAGCAGAGCAGTACTGGGTTGCCTGAATTGCTATGTGCGTATGTGTGTGTGCGCGCGCGTGTGTGTGCACGTGCACACGCGCCAGGGGCAGGTCTGGTGAAGTGGTTGTATTTTAGCCTCTGTTTGCCAAAGGCTGCCAGTGGACACCCTGTCATGGCTCCTTGTTTCTCTGTGATGTATTCCTTTTATAACCTTCCTTCTCTCACTCCTTTTTTTAATCTTTTTCTTAGCAAGAGAGCACAATGATACATTACTAACACACCACCTTCATTCTCCCTCTCTCCGTTCCTCTACTTCTCGTCCTGACACACAGGGTAAAGAGCAAAACCAGCATATCATCTGCATTAATTTCCTATCCTGCAGTGCTCGCAGCAGACCTGCTGAGGCAACAGCTCTCATACACATTAAAGCATAATTCCACTTTATTACAACTGGGGTTTTATTTTCATAATTTTGGCCATCAGCTCTAATTATTGAGATCTTGCATGTTGCGACATTGTTGGGGCAAGAAACATGAACATTTTGTTGATGTTTAAATGGTTCACCAGAAAGGCAACTGGTCAAATTATCACCTAAACTGTTATTAGCATCCAACACAGTTTATAGCTGACTTTAGCTTGCAATGTGAGGGTTACATGACCACCAGGAGTAGCTGAGCTAGCACTACTGCTAGCGAGCTAATCTTCTAGCCTGTTTATTACCAGTTGACCAAAATTTGCTGTGCGAGGTACTACTACAGTAATTTGCAGCACCAAATTGTATCAGTTTGTTTGTTTTACAATTTTCTGACACTTAATTGACAAAACAGTTATTTAATTATTGGAGAAACCAATAGTCGATAATGAAAACAATTGATAATAGCAGCCCTAAATTGTTGTCTACAAGACATTATGATGTACCCTCTTCATGAGCTTCATTTCTCCAGCCAGACAGTGTTGGAAGTCCTGCTGGCGGTAGAATCACACATTTGAGGAAAAACTCAGTGATAACAGAACTGCAATACAGAAATTGGAATGTAACTTATAATGAATGCTTTCTCAAATGTGGTTATAAAAATGTGATTAACAAGAACTTTGCATTAATATTCATCTCATAGCCATTGTTTTTTTCACGTGAAAAAGTCTGCAGTGATTACAGTTGAATCACAGTGATAATCACTGCTTTGGCAAAACTGAATAGAGATGAAAATATTTTGGTTAACAAGCTTTGCTGGGGTTTTCCCTTTGCTCTAGAGAGTTTTGCACATTTTTAAGGAACGTTGTGGTACGCTATTCTAACAGTATAAGTAAGGCTAGCAAAAAGCAGCCTACTGACGCCTGAATCACATGACCCTCACCTGGAATAGAATAAAATATACTTGTCTTGGGCACAGGGCTGCAGTCTGTTGCTTAAAACATAAGACCAAATATGAAAAACATATTTCACTGAACAGACAAATGTGTAAGAACTGAAGTGCTGTTGAATTTATTGCACTTCGCTCTTTTGTACTAAGATTTACTTTTAGAGTACAGCAGTTTTATAGAGGTTGGGATGACCGATAACTCAAGTTTGTTTGATTTACATCTCGGTACACTGATGTTTAGGGTCTGCAGACATTTTTTCTGCACGTTACCTGACTGCTTACTGGTACAGGCTCTGTAAGGGCTCGTACTCTTTCCTCCCTGTTATCCTGATAGCCACCTTATATGTGCTGGCACTGTTAAGTTGCCAAACCGTGCTGTGATGTTATTGTGGGACACAGAAGGGAAGGCTCAAAATTGCCGTATCATCAGCAAATTTAAAAAAAAAAATTATTTGGGTGTACTTTCCTACTGCAGAAATTGACACTCTGACTGGTCTGCAGCTACACAGACCCATACACAACAAACTGTGATGCTCTGTGTTTTGACACCTTTCTGTCAAAACCAGCATTCATTCCTTTTTTACCTAGTAGCTCATCTGTTGGATTGGACCACATGGGCCAGCCTTCACTTCCCCCAGCTGTGCACGTTTATAGGTGATTTATTGGTCCTTTCGGAAACTGATAGTGTGTCACACAGCAAACATCAGACCAACAACCAGACAGCTGCTTTACAAATACAAACATCACCCGAGTGCTATACAAGGTTCTACTAACAGGAGTGCAGACTACACGACTTTCAGCGTCGGCCCACTGCTGTCTTGTAACGGGAGTCTTGAAGTCGTTGTTGCGTTCACACTACGTGACTGACACTACAGGAGCTGACAGCGGCTGTGTCACCCGACGCTGGTCTCCAAACCACGTTTTGTCAAGAAAACACACGTGAAATGTGAAACACGAAATGAGCGATCCTGCACACGAAACAGCTGTTGTTTGTTATTATAAAGATAGCAATTATAAAGACAAAGAATCTGGGTGAAAGGATGGATTAGCACACGCAGGTAGCAGGGATTGTCTGAGCTACAGAGAGAGCTGGAGGTAAGTTAAAAGGTGCAGCTCCCCGGCACCCAGTTAACTCATGAGATTACAACTCACAAAGTTACAAAAAGCAGAACAACAAACGCACGTGTGGACATTTTCAGCTGAGGACTGCGACTTACTTTGGCTAGCCTTCAACTCGACAATCAAGTTGATTCAGTTAAATGCTAAAGTTGCTGCTACTGTTACCTTGTCTGTGGTCTGCTGGCAGAACACTGGGTACTTTCTGATCAGGTGCCCTCATGCTGTATGCTGTATGTATGTCAGCTGCTGCTGCAAACATTTACCACCCATAGTGATGACAGAGTCTGCTCTCTATCTTCTAACAACAAGTAAAAACAAGGTTATTTTCACTTGAAACGTGTGCAATTTATTCCCCTGAACTTCTCTCTCAGGCTCTCTTTTTTTCGTTCTTCTCACAGCTACTTCTTTTATCCTCCATTTAAAACAGCATTCTTTTTAAGAGCCAGCAGGGGGCATCTCAACTGGTTGCAAAAACCAGTCCAATGGCATTAGAGTCAGTGGCAAAATGACCCTTTTTCTCACCTGATTTAGTACCTCAGTCAACACTTTCCTATTGAGTTTATGGTCTTAATTGCTAGTTTCAAGTCTTCTTCAATACAGGATGATGTTCACTTTGTAAATTATGGTCCCACACAGAGGAGAATAGATAGGGTATGGTTTAGGGCGTGGCTACCTTGTGACTGAAAAGTTGCTACCACTGCGACCTTTTTAAGCAGGATTGAGGCGAATCGTATCCACTGCAATGTGTACATTTAACCAGCGCTGCTAGCAAAGTTTATTTAACTGTGCTGCATTTAACTAGCCATGAACTTGTTTTTGGGTGCTGTCTGTGTTTTCATCTAAGAACTGTGATCTTTTTGGTTTGTTTTCAGTTAATTTTTTGTCACCTAAAAGTGTCTTACAACTGAACACTGGGTTCAGTTGTACTAAAAGACACTCTGTGGTCTACAGTCTATGATCCTTCCGTATAAACAGATATAACACAACATCAAGCACTGGGCAAGAACTGCAATTCATAATCATGCAATTCCAGAGGGCTAATAAATCACCCTGACATATTCCTTTTCACATTCATATTCATTTGTCAGCTCAAAATGCAGTCTGGTTGTAATCATTGTAATCAATTGAGTTTGTTACATGTTGACATTTGTTGACATTTTAAATGTGTAAAGACCAGTGACAGGAGGAGAGACAGCACACTGGATGAAGGGATGTTTCCACAGAGGCGATTTACGCATTTGATCAAACCCTCTATAATTACAAAGAGATTATACACTTATGTGAACAGATGCCCGGGCAATACATCATCTTTTTTACACCCCCAAGCCTCATTTTCTCATTTGCAGACTAAAAGCAGCAGCCATAATTCCCTTTTTGGCTTGTCATTGCAGGTCTTAATTTTCTAAATATTCACAGCATCTGTCTTGCGTGTATAACAAGCATCAGCTCAGGTTCTAGCTTCTATAAATGATCCTGAGAATCTACTTCATTCATATCCTTCTGTCATCTCTATAGTAAAGGTGCCCAGTGGAGAGAAACAAAAGTTATGTTGACATTCAGCTTTTCTGACCAATACACACTGTGTTAATGCTTGAGGTCTAACAAACCTTTTTTTTTTAAGTTGAAACATGCGTTGTCTCTGTTCATATTTATTTGCTAGCAGTCTTCTTCTTCCCTGCCTTTGCTGGTGCATAGCTTATGCATTACTGCTGCCTGTCATTCAGTGGCATAGTTTGATACCAGTTTGCAGGACTGTGTGTCATGTCACCTGTGTGTGGTTCATCCATTAAAAATGACACCAGAGGTCAAAAACCCCATAGGGTTTAAGCCACCCAGAACAATGATGTCCAGTGTAGAACTAGCCCTGCATAAATATTACTTTAGGTTATAATGTTATAAAAAAGAGCAAGTAATCTGTTGAGATCGACTTGTTCTAAAAGGTTGAAATGGCATATTAAACTTTCCATACTTAAGTGGTGGTAGAGATCCCTGGTGCCCCTTTTCTTTAGGATTCCTATTCTGCCAAAGCAAGTTACTGCTTTTCCACAAAAGAAGCAAACAGGAACAGGAAGGACAAAGTCTCCCAGCCTGACCAGCAGAGTCAGAGTGGAAAAACACTGGGCCCCTTGTGTGATTTATCTTATCCCTTCTAGTGTGGCTCTGTATGTAATCATGGTGCTGCCTATTTGACCCTTCCATCACTGATGAAGGTGAGTATGACCAGTGCAGGGGTTTTGGTGATGTGGTGAGGGGTGTGTGGCTGTCACAAATGGAGCTCATTGTCTTTGTGCAGCATAACCTGCTAAAAACAATCTAGCCGTGGCTGAGAACTACAGTTGCAGTAATAACCTTACGTTAAACACAAAATGATCACGACCATGGAGCTTCTTTCAGCTGTAACTGTGATAAACTCAGGTCATTTGATTACGAATGAAGTGCTTATCACAGTCCTGCAAACAGTCAAATACCAGATTTTTTTCATTTTTGTGTCAGAGCGTTTGATTTGTTGATTGCTGTCAAGAATTTCAAAAAATATCACAAGAAATTCTTCTGAAATAAATTGCCTACCCCAGCTCTCAGAAAAATATTTACATTTTAACGTGATGCAGAGATTACACCATGGAAAATACAACAAAAACAGTTACAGGGAGGTAATCAACTATTTTTAAGTACATCCCTTTTCACTTAGGGGTGTACTCACTTTTGTTGCCAGCGGTTTAGACATTAATGGCTGTGTGATGTGTTATTTTGAGGGGACAGCAAATTTACACTGTTATACAAGCTGTACACTCACTACTTTATATTGCAGCAAAGTGTCATTTCTTCACTGTTGTCACATGAAAAGATATAATCAAATATTTACAAAAATGTGAGGGGTGTAATCACAGATACTGTAGATGTGATGTATGATGGTAATTTTCCGCACAGAGCTTTATAGAAATACAAACACCAGTGCTTATTACATCTCTTAGTGAGAGAAGACCAACCAACCTTATGTATACAGTGGTAAGTAATGTAGCTATCATCAGTAATAAACCTCAGGGCTGAGTGGTAAAGAGAATCTAAGTGTGGAAGTATCTTCACATTACATCCCCATAGTCCAGAACTGATAGGAAAGTGGATTCAACACTACTCCTCCAACACATCAAAGGAAAGCTGCTTTTATTTCTGTTTGAAAGCCAATCTTTTGTTGTACTCTGTGCCAGGGTACTTGTAATGTTACCCTTCCAATATTTGAACCATTGACAGAAGAAATATGCAGTGGTCTGCTTTTTTGGATCTCGAGACAACCATGGACTTTGTTTTATTTGCGTTAAGTATCAGGTTAAGATTAATAAGAGAATGTTGCAATGCATGAAAGGAACACATTATTATGATGTTTCAAACATGGAACAAAGAAAAGAAGTGAAGTGGAGAATGTTTTGCCAGAATTATGGAGTTAATCTTATGGGAGCATGGCTCTTTTTAGCAAATACTGTAGCAATCTGCATGCCTGCAAGATCATGAGCGATCTTGTTTCCACAGTCGATACTTGACCTGGTGAAGGAGGTCACCAGACCAACAAACAGACCGATAGTATCACCCTTTGGCTCTGTCAGTGGTGTGGAAAAGACTGAGTATAGAAATGAAATGCAGCAACAACAAAAGCAACATATAGCTCATGTTGAACTTGAATAGAAGTTATGGATTAAATATACAGGAGGAGATGCTCATATTTTATATCAAAAGAACAGTGCAACACACTGCATGGGTTTATTAAGAAAAAGAAGACCCTGTCTCTTTTGGATTCTGTCTTATCTCTGACATCATCCTGATACTCCCTCCATCCATCCCCTGTAGTGCTTGCTGTCACTGCACACACGCACACACTCCTTCAAAATGGTTGGGGACTGCAAAAATCGTGACTTAGCCGAAAACCCCTCTTTCACACACATACACATACACACACACACACACACACACACACACACACACACACACACACACACGCTCACACGCTGGGGGACTGCTAACATCGTGACTATGGCAGCCGAGCCCTCCTCAGCACAGACACACAAACACACACTCATTAGCTAGTTGAAGTGGGTGTGTGTGAGTGGTTTTGTCTGATTTCTGTAGAGGAGATCAAACTCTGGGATAAAAGTGCTCCTCTGCTAAATTCATGCATCTGCCTCTATATTCATGAAATTCTTCAGCCAGCTGATTTCTAACCGAAAATGGCACCTTTTTATCTGACATGGAACGGATTTGTCATGTTATAGATAATGTTTGTAATGAGCTACAGTGTGTAACGACTCAATGTGCAGTTAAATGCTGCCTCCCAATGGTCAAAGACACAATTTCTTTTAATTTATTAACCTTCACATTGCTTACTTATTATTATTATTACTTACTTACTTATTATTACAAATATTACACTCTTAATTCTTATCTTGTTTGCTTATGTTAGACCACAATAAACATCTTACATTAGACATCACCAGTTACAGACACTAATAATAAGTGTAATAAGGGTGTAAATGTGAACTTTAACACTTTAATGCAGTATAATATAAAATGCAACTTTATGCAACAAAGCTGTACAATATAATCAGATTATCTGCTTTGTGGGAGGAACCTGTGCTGGTAGGTATTACAGGGTCCAGTGGTTTAGCACTTTCCTGATGTTAGGCTGATAGATAGAAAAGAAAAGCACACATAAGCACAAAATTAATGTAGCACATATAGGTGTATACATTCTGACTTTAAGTCTATAATTTAAGTTATAAAAATAGTAGGGTCAACATTTCCCAAAAGCATCCCGTTTGTTGTGCAGGCTTTCTATTACATCTATGCATATGTCTACGAGACCTTGCTGAGATAACCCTGATGACATCCCTATGATGATGATTAATGTAAGCTGAAGCACTGAGTTTGTGTTACCCTGTCACACAATTGTTGTGTATTAGTGTGTTGCGTCCAGGCATTGCTGCCAAGTAGCCTACGGGACGTAAATAACAAACCCCATCACTGCACAGCTAGATTGTAGTGCAACACAGTGAACACACAGACAGTAGGTCGGTCATTTTTATTTATTTTTTACTCGATCATTTTACTAAAAAGAAGCTGAAGCACCGTGTCAAGTGTACTTGACCAGCGGACGTGACCAAACCCGAATCGAAACCTAACATTATTTCTTAATTTTTGTACCGATGGGTCCCGTCGGGCTCAGGTCGGGTCGCCTCTAATAGACACTCCAACCATGGTCTTCAAGGTATGAACCATGCTAAAATTGTTCATCTGAAAACAAAAAAACCCCAACACAAACATAGCTTTCTACTGATCTGGATAAATGAGCAATTTTGGGGACAGGCTCCATTTTGGTAAAATAATGTATTACAATTTATTTCTTTGTCACAGTTCTTTATGAAACAAAGCTAGTGGAGCCTGTTAAACTGTTTCTATGTTGAAATACTAATATGTGCTGTGGTCTCGGGGTTTATGATGCTGACCATGTAATTGCATCAGATACGCTGTGTGTATGTATGCTGTCTAAAAAAGGCAAAAAAACAACAGAAAAACATTACTGTATCTAATTTACTTTTATTGTTAAATATTCATCTCAGTATCAGTCCTGTGTCCACCAGTCTTTAGATACAAACGTGAACTCTTCTCTGTAGTAGTGGTTGTTACTAGTATTGACCTGTGCTTTGTGCCCTGCAGGAGAACCCAGAGTGTGGGCCATGAACCTCTGAGGAGACAGGGCTCCTCCACCACCAGCCGTCCCCCTCAGCCCCTCTCTGCCCAGGCCATCAAACACATCTGGGTTCGAACGGCTCTCTTTGAGAAAGTTCTGGACAATATAGTGCAGTACATCGTGGACAACTCCAGGTGATTTGATTTATTTTTCACCCCCAAGGCATTGCACAGCAGTGACTCACAGCACTCTACTCCAGGTTTCATTGTAGCTGAATGATGAACAGTCCCTTGTATTACTTGTTCAGTGTTCCATTCTCCTCCTGTGTCCGCTCTCTGGTTGCTTTGTTCTTTCCTCTGTCTGGCAAACAACCACTGTGTGCTTCAAAAAGCTGTCCACACTCGGTGTGTCAGCCGAGTGAGATGATGCACTGCCACTTCACTGATCAAAGCCTCAAATGGCGAAAAATCCACCGTAAAACCTGAGTAGTGTAGTTTGATGTTGTAGTTTTGTTGGTCCTGTTGACAAATGGGCAAATAAAGAAAACTTGAAGTCATGTTCGGACATCTGCAGTGTAGTTCATCTAATGTGATCTAAGCATCCATGATACATGTCAAGCTTCATGTTAGTCTCTCAGGAAATCTATCTCACATGCTCATTTCTCAACAAACAGCAACCTGAATAGACCTAAGTCTGGCTCTCACTGAATTTACTGGCTTCACTGAGCCTAACACAAACAGTGTCATGAAGCTGCTTATCAACTGGCTAAGTTAAGTCTGCTGTTTCCTATCCTGCTATAAGCGTGTTCACATAAAAGAGGCAGAGTTCCAAGTTACATGCAAAATTATCAGAGGAATAAATGAGAGAGAGATTAAATCGTGAGACCTGTAGGGAAACGAAGGATTACGAAAGAAGAATAGATAGAATAGTTAAGAATAGAATTATGAAACTTAAGAAACCGTAAGAATAATATCCAAAAATAAGGATAAAGCTGGAAAAATGCTTCTGCAAAGATTAGGGATGTCACAGTCCAGGCTTTGACACGGAGCTATTGTAGGTAACAGCCGTGCAGATTTGCACGTCAAGCAAGCTGATTGGTTGATCAAACTCCTGTCAGGAGGCGGGTTCAAATCAGGGAAGAAAGAAATGTAACATAAACTTTATACAAGCAGTACATACAAGTAAAAATGAAACAGCTACGCAAACATGCACTAATAACCCCTGTCGAAACGCATATAACATTTGTGGCTGAGTGTAATGAGTCTATCAAACAAGCCCTATTTAAAAGGGCTCAGAGAATTCACCAGCTGTAGTCAATCCTAATCACTCACGAGAAGTTATAGGCCATGCCACAAAGCAAATTTGATTGACACAACTTTCCACATCACTAAACTTGATCATTTAAGTTGATGGATGTATCTTTGACCCAGGAGATTTGGTCACATTTTCCCATAATAATATTATAAGAGAACCAAAATTGATGAATGTTGTTTTGTGACAAAGAAGTATGTGCTCCAATCATTCCATAGCAGAAAAACAGAGTTGTTGTAATTATTGGAAACTGTAACTGTCGTGATATACACTTGCTCTTTACAAGTTTATGTAAACTTTTGAGCACAACTGTATCTATCTTTGCCTGAGGAAATTCTTTGGGGATTGTTGTAAGGCTTTCTGGGAAATTAAATATGTGCAGATGACATGATATTTTTCTGTAACCTACAACATATAGCTCAGGAGGACTCCTCATTAGAATTAGATGACATTTAATAGTGTTTTCCTTTGATTCACTTATTTCTGTGTGTTTATCTCCGCAGTAAATACTATGAGAGGGAAGCTCTGATGCATGACTCAGTTTTCGGGCCCATCTTGGCAGCCTTACTGGGTGAGTATATTACACTATGCTGGAACTGCCAAAATATCCAAAATTACCAGAGGCCAATAATAGAAAGTACAAAACCACAGAACACAGAACAAATGTTCCTAAATTCATGTAAAATCAACTATTAGGTAAATAAATGAGACAGTTGTTGAAGGAATTGTTGTCATGTAATTTTTCCACAAACTGATCTAAGAACTATTTATAGAAGCATACAGTTTAGAGCCACCGCCACTGACAGTTTGACAGCAGGAGCTGAAGGCAGACAAGCCAGACACAAGGTTTAATAAGCAGAGGAACAGAAACACACAGGACAACGTGAACAGGCTGACAACTGGAAAAGAAAGACTACATCCACTGACAGAAGGGTGGGGACGCTGATTTCGTTCCGTAATGATCCCTCATACAGCCCCCTAATCAGTGATGGTGGGATTAGAAGCGCATATTTGGCATGTGTGGAAAAAGTGCCAGATCTGACGGGTCATCTGTCATTAAAACGGAATGAGTCAGGGGGGGCTCAGACACATCGCGCAGACAGAAACGGATAAAATGGCACAGAGAAGCCCAAGGTACCAATGCACAGATCTCCATGGGTGAGAAAAAGGCTCTTCCTTTGCTTCATTCTGTGAGGCTGGGGGGAAGAATTTTTCTTTGGGATGTAATTCAAGACTGAAAGGAGTATGTTAGCATCTTCAGAGAGATTTGGGCTATCTGCTTGAAAGCGCAACCCCCCAAAGCACACAGCTTTACCAACGTCTGAAGGTAGGTTAACTTGAGCAGCAGAGGACACGATGTGGGATCTGCGCCTCTTTCCACACACCAGCGCTGAAAAGCAGACCATCTACCAGTTTAACACTCTGTAGTAAAAGGGGCTTTCACGCCCTGGATAGTTCACCCCACTGCAGGGGGCAGTCCTAACCGAAGGGAATTCCCGATGACAGAACATGGGGAATTTTAGTAGTTAGTTGGCCAGGTCTGACTGCTGTGAGGGAGGAATAATTAGCATGCATCTTTTGTGCCAAGGGTACAACCACGTGACTTGCAGACATTCTGCCCAGCAATCACAGATAGCGCTGTCAACACTCTGTGGGGAGCGAGAGAGAATTTAGGGTTTAGGGTCTATGTGCACACCCAGGTAAATTATTGACTGGGTGGGAAGTGCAGAACTCTTCAGCCAATTTATGGCCTTGACAGGTGTTACACGAGTGCCACCGTGTGGAGTGTGGCCCTCCCCTGGGAGGCTATAATGATGGGCCATCCAGGTAAAAAAGCACCTTGATACCTTCTCTTCATAATGGCTCCAGTGCTGTTTCCACACACTTGTCGAGGTGTGCAGAGCCACTGGATAGCCAAAGGGTAAGTGGTTGTACCGGTACTGTGCTTCTTGGAGGGCAAAGCACATGAAAATAAGGTTGATGGATGAGACTGCACATATTCTAGCACACGTGTGATGGTCAGCATGTGAAACCGCCGTTTCATTATGCAGCTGTTGAATAGAGACGGTCCAAAATCTGCCTCCTTCTACCTCTCTACTTTGGTACAAGAAAAATAGCAGAAATAAAACTCTTTGTTCTCTATGCTTTGAGTGACTCAGTATATAGCATCCTTGACAACAAGGCTGTTATCTCCATCTGAGATGACATGTTCATTTCCACCACAGTGCTAAATAGAGGGGGAGGACTGGTGAACTGAAGCGTGTAGCCCTTTATGATTAGCCTTGACATCCCTGTGTTTATGGATAACAGGCTTTGCTACGTTAAGCAGTGCTCTGAAAGTAGCCTCGCTCATGTCTGTTGACATAGTTATTAACCAGTGCAGAATGAAAAGGCTACCGCTGGTCATGGTGCTGAAAACTGACAATCTTGACAGACTCAGTATGCAGCTCTGTGTGTTCAGAGTCTGAATCAGATCATAGTGAGAGATCCCCACTTTACATGCTGGGGTGAAGCAGCGGCAGCAGCGGCTGCAGGGCGCTTTCTCCTGGAGTGAGCGTCTCGCCATTTTTGCTGCTGAGGTGTGGCTTTGCTCCAGAAGGTGTGTTACCTCACCCTTTCCGCTTCCTCTGCTGCTTTGTGCAGATGAGCTGTGGTGGTCAGGAGGATTGGTCCTAACAACCAATGAGGAGATATGGGACCATCCAGCAACTCCCTTCTGATTTGAGAGCTGAGACATGTGGAGCCTGATATATATATGATATATATATATGGTGCGATTGGTCGGTGAGGTGATCGGGGTAGGGGGTGTGGGTATCAAGGATGGAGCCTGTCTGAAAGCCAGTAAACAGGCGGGCACTACAAGAATTGTTGTTTATTTGTTGACTGCTTGTACACTGAAGAAAAAATGGGAGCAGGCTGTGAGCACGGGGATAAACCCAATCATGACAGCTCTTAGAGAGTAAAGCCTATCCGAAATACCAATACTATAAAATACATACTGTGCATAAATGCTAATGCTTAAATACAAATACAGAAATACTAACGCTGAAAGCCTTTTTTGATGGACAAAAGGTGTGGGTAGCACAAACTGGTGCAACAAATGTCAATCAGTCTGTGACTTTGCAACCCTACACCTAATTTCTCCAACCGGGTCGGAGCATCTCCAAAACTGCAGCTCTTGTGGGGAGATTCCCATCTGTAGTGGTCCAAAGGAAGAGTAGGGCTGGCCTGTACCGTCCAATCCTACAGACAAGCCACTGTAGGTCACATAAGATTATTGCTGGTTCTGATAGTAAGGTGTCAGAACACACAGAGCGTTGCAGTTTCGTATGGGGCTGCATAGCCGCAGACCAGTCAGGGTGCCCATGCTGACCCGTTCTCCGCACGTGAGCATCAGAACTGGACACTGAGCAGATGGAAGAAGGTGGCCTGGTCTGAGGGATTATGTTTTCTTTACATCATGTGGATGGGTGATTACATGACTTACCTGGAGAACACATGGCACCGAGATGCACTATGGGAAAAAAGGTAAGCCGGCGGAGAGAATGGTGAATAAATAAATAATAAGTGGAAACCAGTAAACAGGTGCTGATTAGAAGACAGAGTTACTGGGTTATTGCACAGGATGTTGTGGTTTCAGACAGAATGGACCCAAACGCAACACTTGTCAGTTTGCAAAAGAGGTTTATTGAGGGGAAAAAAGGGAGAGGAGAGACAGGAGGTGAAAAGGGGAAAGTTGGATGCCGGCAGACGTGGGTGCGGGGGGCCGTGGAGCTGGCGGGGCTGGAGAGGTTCAAGTGAGGCGACCGAGAGGGGGCAGGAGGCCGAGGCGAAATTGTTCCTGACACTGTGAGTCAGAAATCAGCTGTTCATCAGAGTGATGGCTTGTGGGAAGAAACTGCTCCTGAGTCTGTTGGTTTGGCGTACAGTGCTCTGTAGCGCCTACCAGAGGGGAGGAGCTGGAACAGGTTGTGTCCGGAGTGAGATGGATCTGCAGTGATGTTTCCTGCCCGTTTCCTGACTCTGGAAATGTATAAGTCCTGAATGGAGGGCAGGTTGGCACGGATTATTTTTTCTGCAGTCCTGACTGTCCGTTGTAGTCTGCTCCTGTCCTTTTTGGTGGCAGATCCAAACCAGACAGTGATGGACGTGCAGAGGACAGACTGGATGATGGCTGTGTAGAACTGGATCAGCAGCTCCTTAGGCAGGTTGAGCTTCCTGAGCTGACGCAGGAAGTACATCCTCTGCTGTGCCTTCTTGATGATGGTGTCCGTGTTGGGCTCCCACTTCAGGTTGTGGGATATAGTGGATCCCAGAAACCTGAAGGATTCCACAGCAGACACAGGGCTGTTTAGAATGGTAATGGGGGACAGAGTGGGGGGGCTCCTCCTGAAGTCCATCATCTCCACAGTTTTGAGCGTGTTAAGCTCCAGGTTGTTCTGGCCGCACCAGAGAGCCAGCTGATCAACCTCCCGTCTGTAGGCCGACTCGTCACCGTCCCGGATGAGGCCGATGACCGTTGTGTCGTCAGCGAACTTCAGGAGTTTGACAGATGGGTCTTCTGAGGTGCAGTCGTTGGTGTAGAGGGAGAAGAGCAGTGGGGAGAGCACACACCCCTGGGGGGCGCCAGTGCTGATAGTCCGGGTGCTGGATGTGATGTTCCCCAGCCTCACCTGCTGACTCCTGTCAGTCAGGAAGTCTGTGATCCACAGACAGGTGGCACAGTGAGCTGGGTGAGTTTGGTGCTGAGGATGTCCGGGATGATGGTGTTGAACGCCGAGCTGAAGTCCACGAACAGGATCCTAGCATATGTCCCTGGAGAGTCGAGGTGTTGCAGGATGTGATGCAGACCCAAGTTGACTGCATCATCCACTGACCTGTTAGCCCTGTAGGCAAACTGCAGGGGGTGCAGCAAGGGGCTTGTAATGTCCTTCAGGTAGGCCAACACCAGTCTTTCAAAAGACTACAGATGTCAGGGCGACAGGCCTGTAGTCATTCAGTCCAGAGATGGAGGGTTTTTTTGGGACCGGGATGACTGTGGAGCATTTGAAGCAGGAGGGAACTTCACACAGCTCCAGTGATTTGTTGAAGATGTGAGTGAAGATGGGGGCCAGCTGGTCCACACAGATTTTCAGGCACGTTGGTGAGACACCGTCAGGTCCAGGAGCCTTCCTGATCTTCTGCCTTTGGAAGAGGTGGCTCGCGTCCTGTTCACAGATCTTGAGTGCGGGTGAAAGGTCAGAGGGGGAAGGTGACTGTTTGAAGATGGTGTTGGAGTGGGGGAGAGGTGTGACTCTGGGCTTTTCAAACCTACAGTAGAAACCATTCAGCTCGTCTGCCAGTCGTTGAGTACCAGTAGTGTTGAAGGATGGTCTCTTGTAGTTTGTGAGTGTCCGTAGGCCTCTCCACACTGACGCAGGGTCGTTGGCTGCAAAGCTGTTTTTGCTTTTCAGCGTAGCACCTCTTTGCAGCTTTGACCTCTTTAGAGTGTTCATGGCCTGGTTGTACAAGACTCTGTCCCCATTTCTGAAGGCCTCCTCTTTGGTCTGACAAAGCTGCCTGAGTTTCGCTGTGAACCAGGGTTTTTGGTTGTTGTATGTGCGGAAGGTTTTAGTCGGCACACACATGTCCTCACAAAACCTGATGTAAGATGTCACAGTGTCAGTTAGTTCGTCCAGGTCAGTGGCTGCAGCCTCAAAAACACTGTGCACTGCGTCAGTGCAGTCAAATCAGGCCTGTAACTCCAGCTTTGACTCGTTGGTCCATCTTTTCACAGTCTTTACAACAGGTTTAGCAGATTTCAGTTTTTGCCTGTGTTTCGGGATAAGATGAACCAGACAGTGATCAGAGAGTCCTAAGGCTGCACGGGGAACAGAGCGATAGGCGTCTTTTAATGTTGTGTAGCAGTGGTCCAGTGTGTTAGTGTCCCTGGTGGGACATTGGGAATATGCTGTCTGTACTTTGGAAGTTCATGACTGAGGTTTGCTCTGTTGAAGTCCCCGAGAACAATGAGCAGGGAGTCTGGATGTTTTTTCTCCATGTTAGTTATCTGGTAGGTCAGGTGTAGTAACAGCTCACTAACACAGGCCTGAGGTGGAATGTAAACAGCGACCAGAACAAACGAGGAAAACTCCCGCGGTGAATAAAACGGTTTACAGTTTATAAATAATGTCTCTTAGTGAGGGCTGCATGATTTCTTCAACACTGTGACATCTGTGCACCAACCTTCGTTTATATAGAAACAGAGTCCGCCTCCCCGTGTTTTTCTCGTGAGCTCCCTTTCGCAATCCGCGCGGATGAGATTAAATCCCGGTAGGTGAAGTGCGCTGTCCGGGTGCGCTCGGTGAGCCAGGATTCGGTGAAACAGAAGGCAGCAGATCTGCAGAAGTCCGAGTTGGGTTTGTTGAGGAGCAGGAGTTCGTCCATTTTGTTGGCCAGAGAGCGGACATTCGCCAGGTGGATTGAAGTGAGCGCAGTGCGAAATCCCCGCTGTCTCAGCTCAACCAGTGCCGATTCCGAAGGATCCCAAACAGAACTGCTGCTCCTCCAACTAATAACTCCGGGAAAGTTCCAGGGTCATTAAAGAGCGGTGGAATAGTATGAGCAAAAGTTACCAGAGAGGGACGGCAGGAAACCGCGTTAATTAACAGAAACACAAAAAGCACTACGGAGCGTAATCCTGTCATCTTGTCGTATTGTATATGACAAGATTATATATCTGACTTGTTTGAATATTTCTATGATTACTTAAATAACACCAGCTGCACTTAAACTGGAATTACATATATAATTATTGGAGAGTTTTTTTCATAGTCACATTTATTTTCCCCTTGACTTGCAGTTTCCTGCTACCAGATATACTCACTCGAGTGCACTAAATATGGATTAATCCATGATAAATTAAAATAGTCCCAAAACAACTGCGCTATATGCTCTTGTTTGAGTAACATTTATTAAAAACTGTTTCAGGTGTCAATGACTGAGCCTTTAACAAAAAGAAAGTAACAATACATTTGTGATCTGTTTGTAAAGATTAAAGTCCTCAGTAGGAACCAGTGGGGGAGTGTCACGGGCAATGTTGGCACTTCAGATAGTATTGAGAAGAACCACATGGTTGGTTTTGGTCTTTTCATTAGATTTGTTGACAACAAGAACAATAAAAATGACACTGGGCTTAAACTTTAACAGCAATAACAATATTAATACGACAAAGGCTGCAAACTGCATGGAAATGTTACATATTCTAGACATACTACTGGAAATCTAACCATTTTGGACAACAGATGTAACAAAAACACTACTAGATCCAGGCAGGAAACTTTACTTTCAAACAGCATGATTCTCCACTCAAATGTGTTTGATTAATGTTCTGTAAATAAATGATCAGGGCATTTATAAAATGATTTAGTGCCATAAGAAGCTGTTTTGTACCAAGGCAGAATGTTCATTACATTATAAAAGACTGTGATCTTCTGTACCTGTTGATATGAGTTTAGTATAAAGTCACTATAGGTAAGTAGTGAACTTACAAAAGGTTTAAACTGGTGAATTACACTGTTTGTCTGGTAATGGATCTGTTAATGGGTCTGCATGTATGTGTGCTGTGTCTCAGTGGGGCCATGTGCTCTGGAGTACACCAAACTGAAGACATCGGATCATTTCTGGACAGACCCCTCAGCCAACGAATTGGTTCAGCGCCATCGTATCCATGGGGCCCATCGGGGCCAAGACACCTCGGCCGGCCGCCGGCCTGCCCTTGGGGTGAGTGTTTAAAATCAGCTGCTTCATTGTCAGGAGGTGTTGGTGTATGGTGAGGAGGGATCACTGAGGATGTGTGGGATTGGAGTTGATATTAATTGTGTAAGTTGGCTGTTAAAAATATTTTCTTTTTCTAGATCCGCAAGAGGCAGTCCAGTGGCAGCATGTCAGAGGACAGGTTTGCGGCATCAGCGAGGGAATATGTGGAGTCTCTTCACCAAAACTCCAGAACACACCTTCTCTATGGCAAAAACAACGTCCTCGTGCAACCGGTATGACTGAACATTCTCACTTTGTGACCAGCTTTTATGCACAGTACCTTTACTGTTTCTGTCTGACCATCTACTAGAGTTAAACAATGGGCTCCAAGTTCAGTTTTCAACCTATATCTGTGCTATATCTGGCATTAATGTTAAAGGGTTCAGAAACTGGGTTTTCCAGATCAAATTCTTTTTTGCTTCCAATCCCAATGTGACCAATCAATATCAAAACCAACACAGGGTCCGATCCAGTATCTCTTTTACAAAAGTGTAGTTCCAGTTATTATACAGAGTATATAGGTTTCTGACCGTTGGTGTCTTTGAAGATAACAAAGAATTGGATTTTATATAGCCTACACTGGTCCATCAAATACTTCCTGGATCGGTAATGATACTGTACCTACCTACAAAAAAGCACATGTTCTGACTTCCCTTTAATGGTATCTAGCTATGCAGATAGTTTGAGGCATTGAGATTCCTCCATTTTATGAATGGATTGTTGTTTGTGGTGCTAACAGCATTACTAAATGATGTTAAAAAAAACTCAAACTCAAGAAACATTGGGACTTTTTCATAAGACTTTCAAACTCACCCATTTTTTCTTAACTTACAAACAAATTCAGAACTTTTGTCAGGTTCATTAGTGCTGTCTTTTTTTTCCAAAATGTCCATAGGTAAGTACAAAATTGACTGAACAATTCGTTACTATTCGTTACTGTTTGGTGTGAGTTCACGTGAGTCATAGTAGAAAATACTATAAGACACAACTGATATTGTGAAAATTTCTGATATAAAGTACTATAAGGTATTCCAGTTTTTCCATTTTCAACACTTTTCAACGTGTTTCAGCCAGTTGGTCGTGGCAAAATGCAAAAATAGTACTGTGATTGATGGTGTGCATATTTTAAAATAGGTATCTCCTGATATCTGTCTTCATATCTCTTTGAATTGAGTAAATGTGTAAGAATAATTCAATCTGCTCATGTTTCACAAATTACATATTAGATAATTCTCTAATCTCTTATTTGTTTTTCAAAAAGATATTTAATAAGAAAAACATTCATGAATCAAGTCCAATGTCCTGGTCACAGTTGCTGTCAACAGTTTTCCTTGGAGCAGTCCTTATGAAAGCAATTGACAGTGTGTTCTGTGGATTATCCACAGTATCATGGACACTGTTTCTTGAAATATTGAAATTTAATTTCTCAATGTAGGGAGGACCACAATCACATTCACCTGCATTGGATTTGCATTGAGGTAGATACTTTATAGGAATATCTCAAAATCTGGACAATTAAATATGTTTATGAGGATACCCAAGAGAAAACATTGCACAAGAGAAGTTGAAAAAGCTAAAGTCCTGACTTAATATTCAACATTTTATATATTTTTGTTTAATCAGAAGATAACTATTAGTTCATCTGAAGTGAACCCTAAACTAAATGTACACTATGATTAAAAGAGACATATAATATCACTGTTAACGGCTATACTAGCTTCTGGGTCCTGACTTTTTTTGCGCAACTTTTTTGGTGGAAACTTTATACGGAAGTAACAGGTCTTGATGTGGTGCTGTGGAGACCCTGAAGCTACTGTTGCTCTGGGATGAAGGCAGAAATCCAACTTGGAAGCCTACATATATGCACTGCACTCAGAGAGCACTTTGCACCCACTCAGCTGGTGTACAGATAAATTGCATATGATTGTTATTTTCATCTGTTATTGTGCTGCACACAGACACACAGTATTTTGTATGTGTGATCTTGGAAATGAAAGCTGTAATGTGCTCTGCACTGCCAAGTAGCTTCAGCATGTTTGGCCCTGGGAATATATAATGAGCACATATTTGCTGCCCACAATGCTCAGCCTTCGCCAGAGCCATGCTAACACACATGGCTGAGTGCACACACAGATGAATTCAGCACTTACTGCATGCTGTGCATGCTAAATGGTATTGTATGTGATCCTATTCTCTGCTTCTCTCATAATGTAGTTTCTGTCTATATACAATGTAACATGTACTGTAGGTATGCTGAGTTATAGTGGTAAACTCTCATATATGTATAACTAATTATAGATTTCTATAACTTAAACTTTGAGTGTTGTTTATTTAGTAACAAATAGTTCATGTTTAACATAAATAGTTAAACGTTTCAGGAAATGCTTATATGTGTTTATATTTCCGAGAGTTAGGTGAGAAGATTGAAATCTTGTTTCTGTGAATGACACTAGAGTCAGAGGGCGATTGGCCTAGCGTAGCATTAAGACTGTAAGCAGAGAGAAACAGTTTGACAGGTCAAGTTCATTACAGAGTGTAACTCTCCCTAAAACAATAACAACAAATTAGTCTGCTTTAGAGATATTGGTAGGCATATATTTTTAACTTTGGACACAGCCAAGCTAGCTCTTTGCCACTGCAAGTTTTCAGGTGGTTAAACAGCAAATCTCACAGCAGTTGTTTGGATAAAAATGGCGGGAGGATGCAGCCTCAATTTTCTGCTCTCTGTCTTTTTCTCCAAACTTGACACCTTCAAACCTCTAGTCTCACGTCATGTCCTTCTTTCTTCCTCTTCCTTCTCCCACGGTAGAAGAAGGACATGGAGGTTTTGCGGGGCTACCTGTCACTACACCAGGCTGGGGAGAACCTCACCCTGAAGTGGACACCTAACCAGCTCATCAACGGCACGCTGGGAGACTGTGACCTGGAGAAGAGGTAGCCAAAACACACCTGCTATGTATTATATATAATGATCTAACTCCCCATGTGAAATGCATATAATGACACTAACAATGATTTGAAATTCCAACCACTGCCTCTGAAGCTTAATTTTACAACTCGACATTTCCCTTTCTGTCAGTATCTACTGGGACTATGCCCTGACTGTCCCACTGCGTCAGATAGTCTGTATCCACTGTCACCAACGCCGTGAGTATACTGCTCCTTTCCCACAATACGTCCTAATTCAGTCATCCTTGTACACACAGTGATTTCACACTTCACCCATCATCTTATATTAAGAGCGTTCTGTCACAAAGGGTCTGTGTTTCATAAGATGCTGTCATATCAATACATTGATTGCATGTCTTGATAAAGAGTACATTTGTTTTTAATGGGCAGTGCAGGCCTATCTTGGTGACAACTTCTTCATCTTTTATACTGTCTCTCCTTCTGTATCTAATACATTTGTTTGTGTATGTGCATGTACTCTCACTCTCTTTGAACATGATTTATACAACATTCCATTCTAATATTAGAAGGAGTTTAATAATATTGTAGAGTACAGTCTAGACCTGCTCTATATCAAAATGTTGTGATTTGGAGGCATATAAATACAATTGAATTGAATGGATCTTCAACTTGAAGAAAATGTCTTAAACTAATCTAAAGGTTTATAACATGGTCCATTCTGTCCTTTTTTTCTAATCTCATCCTTGCTTAATGTTGTTTTTCCCGTATATTCCAGCTGACTGTGGTGGTACACTGGTTCTGGTCAGTCAGGATGGGATCCAACGGCCTCCCCTCCACTTCCCCCCTGGTGGTCACCTCCTTGCTTTCCTCTCCTGTCTGGAAACAGGCCTTTTGCCACGGGGTCAACTGGAGCCCCCCCTCTGGTCCCAGAAAGGCAAGGTGTGTCACCTTGTTAGAGTCGTATTCACACCTAAACTCAAGGTTACATGTATCTAAATGCCTGGCGTGTGTTGATACTGCAGGAGAGATGTTAAAACATGAGGGCACATCCACTAGCAACCTTTCCCCCCAAATGAAATCACTTGTGTCTTTTATTTAAATAACATTTAGGAGCCTCACACCAAGTGGCACAGATACACAGTATGACCTGGATACAAGTAAAGACAACATGTAAACAGTGTTATGATCCCGTGCAAATACACACATTAAATTCCATCATATACAAAGGGGAGGGAATAACCGAGAGGGCTGTGTTTACTTAGCCAATGAAGATGCCATTTTGCCATCATTTGTGCTTGTTTTGCAGGGAAAGGTGTTCCCTAAACTGAGGAAGAGGAGCAGTGCTGCTAGGCTCATAGACCAGGACAGGAACGGTGAGGAGGAGACAGCTGCTGACTACGTGTTTCGCATCGTCTACCCTGGATACCGCTACGACGCAAGTAAGTACCACTTTTTCATTGCCATGCCCACAGCAAAAATGTAATATTCTTTTTAAAAATAAGTACAGTATATCTGCTTGAATTTTGTCTTCCCATGATGTGATTACAAAGTACGCGTGTAGTGTGGTGACTTTCCCACGATGCTCTTCCCAAGGTCTGAAGGGTGGCACTGTTCTAACTGTGTTCTCTGTTGTCCTGGTGCAAGCAGTCACTATAAACTACCACCACACCACGGGCAGCCGTGCTCCGTCGCTGGACGATGACGAGGAAGAGGAAGATAGGCTCCATGCTATGATCTCAATGATCTGCTCGCGGAACCTCACAGACCCTAATGTCATGAAAGGTTTTTATCACCTAAACACACCCACCCAACCCCACCGCCCCCCACTCCTGAGACCTCACCCCAGCTTCAGACATCCCCCTACACCCCATCATGCCCTCCCAGGCCCTCCTCCCTTCCACCTCCCCCAGCTTCGTCTGCCTGTGTGTGTGCTGCCTGAGGCCAAGCCCAACAGTGTGGAGTAGGCTGGGGTTGGCTGTGTTAACAAAGGGGAAGTTCATGTAGATCAACACAAAACTGAAAAGCAAAGTTGCTTTAAACAATATTCGGCCTATAGATACAAAATAGTACGGCAATCGCTAAGGCGATGTACAGTCTCTGGTGCCTCTAACTTTGTTCCACCTGCTTTGATTTAGTTTAAAAAATGTAGTAGAAATTCTCTGGTATTGTCTCTATCATGATTTTAATAATTGTTCCACTAATCAATATTTAGCGTTAACTTTGAACTAATTGTTTAGTTTTTTAAGGTACACAGGTGCTGTCATCAGCTTTATTTCCAGCCACTGCATCAGCAGTTTTCTTCAAAAGTTCTGTTAAGTTAAACCCACTGTATGCTAGTTACTCAGCAGCAAACACACAAAGTTAGCAGTTAGCTGGTGAAGAAAGTTGAGCATGTAACAGCTCAAGATCCAGATATTTTTCACAGGAGTTGGTGGAGACCAAAACAGAGTTTAAAGGAAAGTGGACAGCTTATATTTATCAGGTAGACAGAAACACGACACCAAATGAATGCCAGGGCTGCCAACTTCTCGATTTAGTTTGGAGTGAGCTTCTTTATTGGAGGTCGGTTCATTTTATGAGTAGGTAGGCCTTCTGTGTCATATCCCACCTCGGGGGTCAGGGTCATCCTTCTTTATCCTCAGGAATTTAGTTTTAAAAGTTCAATAGCCACATTCACAGTTTAAAAGTATGTGTACATGAGAAGCCAAGTCAATAATCATGGTCAGATCAGTGTGATCAATTTATGACGGAAATGTTTTTATTTTGGCTATGTAAACAGAAACACTAAATTTAGGCAGCAGGGGGCAATTTAAAATATGATTTGGTCTTCCCTCCTCTTTAACCTCTTGTGGCACCTTTTCACCTCAAAGATAATTTATTTTAATTCAGTTAGAAACTCCTGGACTGGAGGTTCAAAACTTTTTGAACATTAAAAATCTATCCCACAAATCTGTGTAATCTGACATGTCCAGAAAGATTTTTTTATGAGAAAATCGTTATCATATAATCACAATTCATAATATTTTCTAAGTCTGCTCTGCTGCTTATTACTTGGTCTGCTGTTAGGTTACCTTCAGACAGAACCCGTATGGATGAGACCCGTGCAAAACGAAACTAACTTAAAACACTTGTGATCAGCGGAAATCTCACCAAAAATCCACACGTTAACTTCAGCAGCTCTGCGCAGCGTACGGGCCCAAACTGCGCTTCAGTTTTGACATTTTTATCTGGCAAAACTCTACCAGCTAAAAACCGTCTGCCACTCAGTGCGCGAGAGCGGGTTCACTTGATTACTGTCACAGCGTACAACAATGTTGCATCAGCTGGGTGGAGTTGATTCGCGCAGAGTCGACCTTATCAGTTATACAGTAGTTTTTCCAAAGCGCGGGAAAATTTATGTGTGACGTGAGGGCGTGTGAGAAGTGTCAATTATGTGACTCTCTGCGTGAGAGTTGGCAGCGCTCTGTGTCTGCTCTGCTAGGTGACTGTTAACAACATGCTAACATATAATTAGCCAAAAATATGTACTGTTTTTAGCTAGTTCCTCTGCCCCAAAGTGGCCCAAAAAAACTGTATTGTACCCTTGTATGAAAATAATTTGTTAATGCCATTGATGTTTAAAAATGCTACATGTAGCATCTTCTAAATACAACATGCAGAATTCCTGCTTGCTTTGCTGCTATGCTTTGTCAAAGGTTCATACTGTTCTGTGTATGAAGGTTTCATCAAACCCTAATGTCAAATTGTAAGTATAGCTGTGAGCTGTCAGCACAGTCTCAAGTTCTGCACATGTGAAATAAACTATAATGTAGATCTCCTTCGATGCTAGTGAATTGTAGGTGCAGCTGCAGCTCCCGAGTGTCAGATGGAGGGGGACAGGAAGAGGAGGAGCACAAGCACAAAGAGAGGAAGTCTCAGGGCATGAGCGAGTCTTCAGCGCACACCATCTTGATGGATGAACAGTTACAAACAGTCAGTAAAACTGTCAGTAAGCAGCCAGATTAACACTTTTTTAATTTAGGATTATCTTTAGAGGCAAATGCAACACAAACCCAGCCACTGGTAGCCTAATCCAACCATTCAGTAGCATTTACTCAACAATGAAATACAGTTTCAGCTGGAAGTTAAGAGTCCCTAGACATTGTAATCTGGCCCTATAACATCCTGTCATTGGAAAATGGTGGCTTTGTCCCAGATATTGTCACACACCCAGTTAATGCCACAGCAGCCCCTGGAACACTCCCCCCACACCCTTCCTGCTATATTTCACTCTCTCCCTCTGTCTCTTCTCTTTCTTCCCACCGCTTAGCGACACAGTTTAATCCACATGCTTGGCAGGGATCCTTACACAAGCCCGTGAAAGACACACTGTCAAATTGACAGCCATGTAGAGAGTGCTGCTAAACACAGTGACTGCACACCTCTGTCACCTGGTTTCATCACTGGTACACAGATCCAGACTTCCCCAGGTCTCCTTGTCTAGGTCAGGGCCTTTCTGGCTGCTTTGCATACTGGGATTTACAGTTATCAGTGGGTAGAGCTCTTGAAGCATGTCTCAGCACTGTTGGGTTTACACTGTCGTGGCCAAGAAACGCTTTGATAATTTGCTTAGTTTTTTGCACTCCTTTAATTTTACTTAATCCTTTTCCTTCTTTTTGTCCTTTCATTTCTCACTTGCAACATGCTTGACAATTTTTGCATGGGAAATATGCACCTGTTTCATTGTTTTTTAAAGAACGACTAAGTGTTTCTACGTATTTGTGATGGAAAATCCTTTCTCACAGTCTCCTCCTCTGTTTGTTTTGATTTCTCTTCCTCTTCTCTGACTACCTCAGTTGTTCCTACTCTGTTTGTGCAGTTGTTTGCTGCAATGCTGTTCACTGTAATTCTTCACCAACCCCACCAGCCCCTTCCCCTTCCTCTCGCCCCCTCCTCTACCCCTCTCATTACGGTCCTGTGGGGTTCCGCAGTAGTAGAGACGTGGAGTCCTTGTGTGAGCAGGGTTGCATTACTGATCCCAAAAGCAGTTGTTGATCACATCTAGTTCTAAAGTAAAGAGGAGGGAGGCCAAATGTCGGTCTCACTCCAACATTTTTTCTGTTCGGGTTTTTTTTTGTTCTTAATATTATTTGTTTTTGGGGTTATTGAACAACGAAAGCGCAGCTTCATATTTATGACAGGTCATCAGCTCCAACCTGAAGAATTAAGGTGAAGAGCATTTATTTAATGTTGAAGTTTTTATGATTTTTTTCCCTCCTCTTTGTGTGCCCTTTTCCTAGTGTCCATTTGTTTCTGTTTATGAGATAATTTCTTTTGGTGTCTCTTGTCTTGTTCTGGCTTTATGCATCCTGCATGGCCTGAGCGTCAGCCTCGTCCCTGCCTTCTCCTCTTCTATCAACTCCTTCACTTTCTCTCTCCCCTTTCCTGTTTGTCTGGAGCGTCCCTGAGCTCTGCTGTCTCACCTCTGAATGAACTGATCCAGCATGGCTTCCCTGCATCCTCTCTCTGCATCCTGTCTCTCCCACAGCACCGTTCCTGCTTCTTAAACCGTCCCCCTCCACTTTTGGTTTCCTCTCTACGCTTTATTTTTCCAGCTCTCACATGTAACATGAGTGTCAAACTTTCATCCATCTACTCATCTCTTGATGTCATGAATAACAAAGAACAATACATGGAAAGATGTATTTATGGTTGAGCTGAGGGACCTATGTCATAATATGTAAGGCATAGAACATAGCCAGTGTGAAGCGGATTTGAGGGCACTGAGACTTCTAAATAACAAACAACGTAGCACATTAAAATGCAGCATCCATTTTGTCTCCGAGCACTGAGACCCCTCTCTGTCTTCTCACTTTTATTCTCTCTGGTTTAGACCACGGGGAGATGATGGAGATGCAGGGTTTCGGAGGCAGCCCGTCGTCGTGGCAACAGGCCGAAGTAACCACTCACGAGTCGCTGTGCCAGTCCTGCACCACGGCGGGTAGCAACGTGTCGTTCGACTACCCGGCCGGCTGTACCTGCATACACGACCCATCAGACATTCATACGTATGTCCTTAGAATGAGATTTTACGATGCACTGGATCAATTCTGAAAGAATTATAGCAAGACACTCCTGTTAATCAATCAAATACAACCCAAATGAGTGTTTAATAATAATAATTATTGACTTTCTCTTTATAGTTTGTAAGTAAGACTTTTTATCTAGTCCATCTGTCCATTAGATAAAACACATTAAGCCATTACTGTCTTTGCTTCAGCTTCAGCCATGCTGGTGGATTTCTCATTAAAAGGCATATAATAAAAATAAAAAATAAAAAAAATATCAGACTAAGGCTTGGCAAAAGTGGTTGATTTCTTTTCTTTCCACCAGTGTTCCTCTTAAGATGCTCTGCCAGAACATGAAGAGGCAGATAGTCTCCAGAGCCTTTTATGGATGTAAGTATGGATGTTCTGCACAGCATTGATTCATTCATTTCTAGCTGTTTGAATGTTGATGATTGTGACATTAATTGTGGCAGACATCTAAACTCCTTTCTTATACACAAGTGAATCAGAAGTTAATATTTTTAGTGAAGTGTATGCCGACAATTTTATGTTATTTAAACATATATAATACAATGCAAGTAGCCTAACAATATGCTAAAAACTAATAATTCATCTATTTAGAAAAGAGTAATCTTATAGTCAAAATCTTGTCCCCAGGCAAGTTTCTATGCTGAGTCTTATTTGAGAATAAGAGTGTAACAAGTAAAATAAGAGGCAGTAGTAACATTGTACTGCTTCCAGTTGAGAGCAAAATTGATTTTAAAATCAATTAAAGTTATTAAAAATTACTAAAAATAATGCATGACTCAATGCAGCAGCTGCTGCTGGATAAAGAAACAAGTTTTCAAACTGTATTGAAATATCCCTGTAAATATGTCAAACATGTAATAAACTGCTGGGTAATATAACATTTATAGTGCTATTCAAATATTGTTTTTAATTACAGCAACAGTGTGAAGACAATATTTTACCATTAGCTAGTTGCTCTGTATAATGATACAGTTATTTTATAAAAGCAGGTTAACACAATATTCCAAATACAATAGAATTGTTTAAGGACATAATTACAATTAAACATGCATGGCAAGATTGTAACATTTCAGGGTAGTATGCAACATAACTAAGATTTTTTTTGTGCCTGTAAATAGTGAAAGATGATCATTTAAGTTTACATAAATCTTGTGAGTTTGAGGACATATTGGTGCACGTTGTTCATTCTGTATGTCACCTGACCACAGACATTCAGGTGGTGTATGACAGGGGAAACCTTGTATTCTTACATTATCTTTAATAGTGGGTCTACTGCTTATACACAGTGGTGGGACAATTAATACAAGGTTTTTACATGGCTGTTAAATTTATTAACTGACAATAAATCAAGCCTGTTCAACCCTGGAATGTGTAGATAGGTGCTAAACCATCAAATCAAACATCATGAGCAAGACAGCACTCAATAGAAATGTTTCAGTATTCCTCCACGAATGTTTCTGGTGGCTGCCCGTCTCAGTGTGCTAACTGGCAACAATGTTATAAGCAAGCAAAGGTGAGCTGTATAACATAATAAAGTGCAACAATGTAGGCAGTGGAAGGTGTCGTATTCAACGTTTTGTCATATCATATTGAGTGTCTAAGCATAAAGGGATATGTTCTACAGACTGTAAAGCCTTCTGAGACAAATCTGTGATTTCGGGAAATATAAATACTATTTGACGTTATCGGTGCTTGGTCTCAGCTGTGTGCGTCTGTCCTTGTCTCAAATGTCCATCAGGGCTGGCCTACTGTCGACACCTGTCCACTGTGCGGACTCACCTGTCAGCTCTGGTCAACCACAACATCGTCCCTCCAGACAGACCCTGCGAGGCGGCCGGGGGCCTCAGCAAAGAGGTGTGGAGCAAATACCAGAAAGACTGCAAGGTGGGTACAGAGCAGAGAGGTTTATACAGCAGCAAACAGTGAGGTTGAAAGAAAAAAGAAACCTAGGAGCTTGATTGACCTCTTCCAGCAAGTAGCAGGAATTACAATCACATAAACAAGACTTTTAATCTTCTTCCTGCACCATCTGACACCCCTCTACCCGTCCACCCCTTCATCTGCAGGCCAGGGAAGTTAAAGCCAGAAATCACAGCAGATTGCCAAGTCATCATTGAGTCATTGGTATTGATCAAGCCTCATAGGTAAATCATGGTCCACATCAGGGGGGCTGTGCAAGGCTTATTTACAGTAAGTGTGATAAGCTGACGTAACCTGTGAGTTCTTTTTCCACAAGAACAAATTGTTATAATAGGTTGTTGTTAGAAATATTATTTAGTAATCTTGTTTACATCAAGTGTGGCAATGGTTGTGTAGGTGGTGCTGGTGTATCGTATATCTGTTCCTGGTTCAAAAACTACAAATCCCACATTCCACAAGTCGCAATGCTGCAATCACAGTTGGGTTTTCTGAGATGAGTGTTTTCACTCATCAGTGTAAGAAGTGATCAGTGATAAAGGGGTTGCAAGTGGGTTGAGTAAATGTTAAAACAGCATGTCATGATGCTGAAATTGCTTAGATCAAATCTGCTATAGGCAGGTAACTATTACTGCTGTTAGTTGCATGGCTGTGCCTGTAGGGAAAAAAACCTTATTGAGAGCATATTAGCTAATCCAAATGAACAAGTGTAGTAATCTGATTATAATTGTGTGCACATTTTTATATTCACTTGATAGAGCGGCACAAAATACAGAAAGCAAGATTAAACAAAGGAAATATTAAATGGAATAAAAATAATGACATTGTTTCCTTATGAAGTAGCTGTATAGAATACCTAAGTCTGGCATAGGGTCTCAAGGAGAGACTGTATAAAAGAAGTAGATGTAGCCACCGTGATGTCACCCTTTGGTTTGTACTCATGACTTTTGTTTTAAAAGTTTAACAGCCACATATATGTGTAGATAAAAAGCCAAGTCAATAATCACGGTCAGATCAGTATGATCAGGATACTTGCCAACCTCCAGACATGGTAGCCCAAACCTAAGAGTCTTCACCCCAGAATCTATGTGTCAAACCAGAGACTGTATTTCTTTACATTCTGGAGAATGTATGGAATATTATAGTTCATAATAAGCAAGAGTGTATGTTTACCTTGACGCAATTAATTCTAGGCTACATTAGTTTTTCCAATGCGTGAGAAAAGTGATGTATGGCGTGTGAAAAGTGTCAATTGCGTGAGTCTCATTCTCAATGTGTGAGAGTTGGCAGCTCTGGGTTTGTGGACTACTGTTTTAAAGCCTCGAGTTTGGCACTTTGGCCGTCCCCATCTTGTTTTTTGGAACCAGAAGTGACCATATTCGAATGACAGGGAGGAGCTATGGGTGAAACTCAAAAAATTAGCATATCGTGCAAAAGTTCATTTATTTCAGTAATTCAACTTAAAAGGTGAAACTAATATATTATATAGACTCATTACATGCAAAGTGAGGTATTTCAAGCCTTTATTTGATATAATTTCGATGATTATGGCGTACAGCTTATGAAAACCCCAAATTCAAAATCTCAGAAAATTAGAATATTACATGAAATCAATAAAAAAAAGGATTTTAAATACAGAAATGTCAGCCCTCTGAAAAGTATAATCATGCAGATGTACTCAGTACTTGGTTTGGGCCCCTTTTGCATGAATTACTGCCTCAATGCAGCGTGGCATGGATGCTATCAGCCTGTGGCACTGCTGAGGTGTTATGGAAGACCAGGATGCTTCAGTAGCGGCCTTCAGCTCTTCTGCATTGTTCACTCTCATGTCTTTCATCTTTCTCTTGGCAATGCCCCTTAGATTCTCTACGGGGTTCAGGTCAGGCAGTTTGCTGGCCAATCAAGCACAGTAATCCCATGGTCATTGAACCAGGTTTTGGTACTTTTGGCATCAGGCAGGTGCCAAGTCCTGCTGGAAAATGAAGTCAGCATCTCCATAAAGCTCGTCTGCTGAAGGAAGCATAAAGTGCTCTAAAATGTCCTGGTAGACGGCTGCGCTGACTCTGGACTTAATAAAGCACAGTGGACCAACACCAGCAGATGACATGGCTCCCCAAACCAACACAGACTGTGGAAACTTCACACTGGACTTCAAGCATCTTGGATTGTGTGCCTCTCCATTCTTCCTCCAGACTCTGGGTGGTGGCTCTTGATGCAGTAACTCCAGCTTCAGTCCACTCCTTGTGAAGCTCCCCCACACATTTGAATGGCCTTTTCCTGACAATCCTCTCCAGGCTACGGTCATCCCTGCTGCTTGTGCACCTTTTTCTTCCACTTAACTTTCTATTAATGTGCCTTGATACAGCACTTTGAGAA